>NC_040030.1:14395547-14528047 GCF_000972845.2 Larimichthys crocea
AAAGATATACTTCTGAATAAGGCTGATAGAATTCTTAATAGTTAACAATAAAAGGAAAACCTTACTTTTTTCACCTCATTTCACTGAAATCTTCTCGATGACATGCACCAATTTAACGAGAAGAAACAAATATTATATAATATAATGAAGTCTAGTATTTAATTATCCCCTGCAGTGGAGTAAAATAGCTAAACACCTCCATCTACTGCGATGAATGTGTGGAACAGGCTGCAAAATACGTCCCGACGTTCCTTCACTTCCCAGCAGAATTCATCCATTTCCCTGACTTCCCCTAGTGTGAATCTAATTGGCTGTTAGACCGAGCCTTCATACTGTATCTACAGTATTTTAACACATTTACACTCTGTCTACATGTGTAGAAAAAACACACAGATCAGTGTGTGTCTGACTGTTTGAAACACATCGGATGAGAGGGAAAAAAAAAAGAAAACGGACGAAAGAGACAGATAGAGCTGTTGAATGTCAGCTGTGCAGATGCTTCAAGCACACTGTTGCTGTGTGTGTGTGTGTGTGTGTGTGTGTGTGTGGGTGCGCGTGCACCAGCTGACTCCCAATGTGTTTAACAAATAACCACAATTTAGCCACGCTGCTGAGGAGCCGGCGCCGTCACTTCACATTACCGTCTCCCTGACACTCTGCTCTGCCACACACATACGCACAAGCACACATGCACGCACACAGCCCTGCAGTGCGCCTTACAGACACACTCATTACCTCTGAGACGCCTCTGGTTTTACCTTATCTAGCCCTGTTTAGCTTCAACACATTTCAGCGAGCACATTGTACAATGAGTTACCTCCTACATAGTGCGGTACGGATAGCATATGGCAAGACAAATTATTACACGCTGACAATGAGACGGTACAGCGTGTGATGACTTTAGAGACTTTTGATTTTTTGAAAAATGAATTTAGACCTCTGGAATCTGTTTTCTTTTCTTGAGATAAAATACCTTAATTCAAAAAGAGATGCATACTCTTCATTTTATTTTATTTTTATGCTATTGATGAGTGAGGATCATTATCAATAAATTATCATAATTAATATTTTTAAAATATGCAACAAAGAACTGTGCAAATAAAAACTGCATTTCATCAGAATATAAAGGAAGACTTCAATGCTCCAATACTGATATTTAAATATAATGTGTAAAATATCTATATAATATATTTATATTGCAATAGTTCACATAATTTAAAGTGACAGTTGACCTTTTCAACTGATGGAATTAAACTCATAACGCTGTAACACACTTGAAAACAAAATAAGTACTACTGTATGTTCCAGTTTAAAGTGGAAAAACTTTCTAATTCAGAACCAAAAAAAAATGTTTTCATGCCTTTTTATCCTCTGCAGCAGGTTGTCAAACTTTGTTGCCTGTTGCTAAGGTTACAGCACCCTCTGATAAAGTGTGCTTTTACACGGATGTGATTTTAAGTGGTCTACCTTGTCCGAGCGCCCATTGTTGAGGCTGAGGTTGCTGACAGCGGCGACCTTGGCGTCCAGGACCTGCTGCTCTCTCTTCAGCTGCTCCTTCATCTGCCGGGCCTCGGCGAAGGCCTTGGTCACCGCCTCGTGGTCGTTCAGGTAGGCTGTGGAGGACAGCGACGACAACAAGTCTGCTGAGACACACAGAAGGACACAGAAAGACACAGAGAGAGGACGGGCAATTAATTGGGATATGTGATTCAAGTTGAGTGTCTTCATCTACTGTATTTTTGTGTGTTTAAAATAATGAGAGAATAATGAGAGGAGAATGTGTGTGTGTGTGTGTGTGTGTGTGTTGGCAGGACGTTTTCATCCAGAAAAAAATCTTCCCTTGAACCATGAGGTAAAAACATTAACATGCACTTGATGAGGGGAGTTTGCTGGGGTATTTTTGTGTGTGCTTGTGTGTCTTACATAAACACACAATGACCCTTGACTGTCGAGCCGGGCATGTGAGTCAGAGCGTGCCACTGGCTAGCCTTGCTACAAGCTGCCCACAGCCTTCCCACCTGCCCTCAGCCATAAACACACACACACACACACACACACACACACACACACACAGAGACAGACAAAAACAAACTACAAACATAGCCACTTCAACCCCAGACATGTTCTTTAAATCCCATTAAAACACCCACCTTTTACACACACACACACACACACACACACACAGCGAGGTGTCCAGATGACTCTTATTACAGCTAAAAAGTCCTGCTAATTTCCCCAGTGGAGAACATCTGTCCAGCCACCTACTGTAACACAGATCACATCTCCCTGCTCCTCCTCGCCGCCTATTATTTGTATTATTTCCGCAGCTTAGCCGATGAGGCATCTGCTCAGACTCTGTGTGTGTGTGTGTGTGTGTGTGTGTGTGTGTGTATGTGTGAGGTTGTGTGCACCGCTATCGCCTCTCTCTATCAGTCGGGTTAGCTCTTAACAAAGAGCTGCGGCTGGCTTATGGGGCCTTTATCAGCGCTAATCCACACCGCTAATGCCATCTCAGGCCAGATTACCAGCTTCAGATTGGTAATGACAGAGCCGTGAACTCTTTCAGAAGTCATAACCGGAAAATCTGGATGTGAACGAGGGCCAAAAAAAAAAAAAAAAAAAGGGAAAAAAAAGAGGGGTGGAGGAGGCGGCGATGGTGGGTGGGCAGGGTGGGTGTCGAGAGAGGACAGAAGAGGGAGAGCGGCGAGGGCGATGGAATCGGGTGGCAGTCAATTTTAATCTGGAGTCAAACGAGAGGGAGGGGGACAGATAGATATTCTTGCACTCATGAATGTGTGTGTGTGTGTGAGCCTCGCTTAAACTGACAGCGATGCCAAACATCCAGACAAGTGAATGTGACCCAGATAGAAGGGGAGGAGGGTTTCTCTCTCGCTCCACACACACAAGTTTTGTCTTTCTCTGAGCGCTAAATCGCTACAGACAGGCGCAATACATTTTTGACCACAAAAACACTCCGGCAGGGAGGGTCAGGGGGGAACTGCGGCTTTTCATGACAGGAAGACAAAGACAAATGTGTGATCGTGGTAGAAGTTACAGGCGCTGACAGGCCTTCAGTTTGGTTTGAGATGGGTAGATGGATGGATGGATGAGATGGATGAAGTAGGAGAAAGAGAAGCATGCCTTTGGGTTGGAATGTGTCAAAAAAGAAAGAGAGGTGCACCGTGGAGAAAGTGGAAGCAGACAAACTGATATTCATATAAACATATATATTTATATAGGGCTGCAGTGTAAGGGGAAGCTACTCAGTTTAATCATCTCATTACCTGCAGATATGACCCAGATATTCTAAAAAGCCTTAGTGAGCATAAACACTGTAATCTTGTGCTGTTTTGCACTTATTGCTTATAGCCACTATTTTTCCAGGCATATATCTTCATGACACACATTTATACAATACTGTGCCTCATTACAAGTGTTACAAAACTAATGTAATGTGTGTTAAATGAGGATAGGCTCTGTTAAAGCCAGAATTATGCTGTTAACTATCAAAATTATACCCACTTAGCATACACACAAAATAAATATCATATTCGGTGATGGAAGAAGTATTGGAGTGTAGCAGTCAGTATTGTCAGCAAAATGTACTTCAAGGTATCAAAGAAAAAGCACTTGTTATGCGAAATTTCACCTATTAAGAGTGTTATATTCTTTTATATTGCACATTATTGGATAATCATTATGAATTTATTAATATGTAAACTGCAATTTAATGTTGGTTTAAGTAGGTTGAGGTCATTTGAAATACTTTCAGGTGGTTTAATCTATAAAAATGTACATATTTATAAAGTGACCATATGTTTTATATGTAAAATCTTAATCTGTAAAGCTGGTGGAGAAATGTGATGAAGTTAAAAGTACAATATTTGTTAGTATTAACAAGAGTAAAATGAAAATACACAACAGTAAATTACATTTGACCACTGGCTATCACACAAAAGGTTTTTACTCAGAATCATGTTTCTTTAACATATTAAATGACTTTTTACAGTGTGTCCCACTGTAAAAAGAAAATACTGAATTATATTTGTTTGATTATGTGTGGTGCGTACATTGCCGGGCACTGGATCGCTCACCACAGTTTTGTCACCTTTTTAATTTCCACTACATGTGTGTCTGTCCTTGTTTCTGTCTGAATTTAAATAACCTGAACACACATTCATACTCTGTAACACCCACCCACACATTCCCACAAACACAGAGACAGACACACACTCACTCCCACATCAAAACGACCGCCTCGAGACTCTTTTCCAATTTGTCTGCCTCCTCTATCCCCTCTGAACTTGTAACAGGAATCCTAATACGACTATGAACTGTAACAACAAATGTGCTGGTGAGCGGCTAAACTCGGTGGCAACAGATGGGACCATGAGCTACGACATAACTGGGATGTGCAACACAAAACACACTGGTCCTCACACACGCAAATAATTCAACAGGGATCACACACAAACTTTAAACACCGTAATCCATTTTTCTGAACAAAAAACATCTGGGACTGCAAATCCACTAATCTGATATTAAATCCGCCGATTTGTTGAAAAACAGTGAGATTAGCCAAGAAGTCAAAAAAAAAAAAAAAATGACAAACTGCCTATTGCATAGGAGGAGGAGGTGGGATTGTGAGCTTTTGTGTGCATTCGAGTGTGTGTTTTGAGTGTGTGTGCTCTCATTGTGTCATTAATGCTGGGTGTTTGCGCTGTCCTGGCTCATGTAAGAGGCTTGTCTAATCTCATTGGTGATACCTCCTGTCTGTCATGCGCTCCTCTCTTTATTATTCCCCCGCTTCATCGCTCGGGAAAGTGCTAATCCCCATCTCTCTCTCTCCTTCCCTCCTTCCCCTCACTCCCATGTCTCTCTGTCTCTTTCAGTCACTAATAAACACATAACAATGAAGCAGCCCGGAGGCAAATAGCGGCACGGAGGAAAAACACAAACACACTAATTATAGCCTGTTACATATGTGTAATATTTGAACTATCAGTGTTGCGTGAAAAATGGATTAAGAGTACAAAATGGTGATTCATTTATGTCATATTTTATGTATGTGTGCATATGGCCGGGAATGATTACGATACTGGCACTTGCAACAATGGCACTACGAGGAAAATGCTATTCTTGTCATCCCGCTACCCGCAAAGCTATTACTGTTTTCCGAAAAGACGTACATTGTCATTGTGGGAAAATGATTTTCATAAAAGTGTACTGAAGTGTGGCAACACTGATATTGTACATTTAAACTCTGTATGCATGCAGACTCATTTCTGTTTGGACAAGCTGTTTAGGAGTTTGTGTGCATTTACGGGAAATTTGCGTTTATTACAAACATTAGAACATCTGAATTGCTGAGATTTGTCTGATCTATCTGATGCAGCCGATGTGGCTGAATAGCTTGCTAGCTTTGTCTAAAAAGCTCTGATTGGTGAAACGTCTCTCCAGCCAGGGGAAACATCCATGAATAAGCACAAGACCAGATCTGTTTGAACTGCTAAACAAATCGTAGATGTGCAGCGATTTAGAATAGTCTCATAGTACTTTGTTCTCAGTAACAACTGATATTTTGTTTGAATGAATTATTTTCCTTAACCTTTCCTGTGGTGTGTGTGCGATGGATACTTAAGTCCACTTACCAATTGAGCTGACTCTGGTCGGTGGTCCACCGATGCTGGAGGGGGCGATGCTGTGCTTCATGGAGCCGGCATGGCCCAGCTTGGTGGCGGCAGCAGCAGCAGGGACCTGTGGGGAAGTTGGGGGGGAGTTGGGTGACTTGCTCTCGGATGCCTTAGGCTTGGCCGACAGGTTCAGTGGCTGTGCACCCTCACTGTCCTGCAAAAACCAAAACAGCACAGTTTCGCCTGCTGTGACCACCGTAAGAATTTGGAAGCTGGAGGCAGGGGGTGGGACCCCTTCTCCTTCCTCACAGAGACCACTCGCAATTGAGGCTTTAACACGTACCAATTAACGGGAGCCCATGCACAGCAATCTAAGGCAGGCCTTGTTGGACAAATGACAAGGTGCATGCCACTGCCCGTATCCAAACAGCTCATCCAAAGCGAAACAATTAACAGCACAGACAAAAATAAATACTGCTGTATTTTGGTGCAAACCACTGACATTCACATGCAAAAGAACTGACTTCCCATCACAGTGAAGTTGAGATGATTCATGCACATGCATGTGCACGATCCACATGCAGGCTTCAGCAAACATGCACAACAATGCTGCTCATCAACATGCTCCAAACAAGGCCGGTGGTATGAGCAACAATCAAACACCTAAGGGGGAGAAACGCCTTGAAGTCCTTCTCAAAAACTACAGTGGACGCCTCTCAAAGAACAACACCTCCTTGAGACTGTCTTTACAGCTGCCAGAGTCTGAAGGCCAGTGACGCCTCAATGTATGAAACAGCAAACAGAACAGAGGCCTGCCTGCCTGCCACATCAATGTGCACTTGCTCAATTAGAAACAAGGGACCTTCATGGCTATGAACATGGGAGTGTGTGGAGGAACAGTGGAGCAGCACTTTGTGCCTCTATGACACACACACAGCCCATGCAACCAGTCAAGAAGTTTTGAAGTAGCTGTTTTTTTAGGTCCATGTTGGTGATGACAGCAGTATTCATATATTATAGCCAAACAGGACTTCGATTAATATGTCCGTATCATTAAATTCAGCCATTCATCTAAATCAAAGGATGTCTGCACACAGCGATAACCTCAATACATGTAACAGACAGTGGCCCCTAAATGAATCGGCATGTGGACCACCGCATGACGCCGGGGGCTGTTATCACGTTAATTGTCATGGCAACACCACCCCTGCCGATGACCTAATCCAATCAGGGGGAGCCTCGGAGGGTCACATGACAGGAAGAAAGGAATTAAATCGCCGAGGGGCCAGATGTACACAGACCGCTCTGTGTAATTAAAACTCCACAATTAAAAGGCAGACACAACATGGGCCCGCCAGTAAAGACACCCAGCAACAGTGTCATGAAGTTCAAGAATCCAGTTGTTTTTGTTGTTTCAGGTTATTTTGTTGTACATTAATTGTTCCCAAATGCAGAATTTATAAATCTAGAATAAAGGGAACTTTATTTATTCCAGGTGTGGTCTTATTGTAGCTGAATTTAAACCACAGAATAGAGACATTAATTGTCTTTATTTTCTGGTCATTAGTCTAATTGCTGCTTAGGCTGATACAGTGAGATCCAAAAAGAGAGCAAGTATTGTATGTGTGTGTGGGGTATATCCACTCATTAAGGCCGACTTTCCCTGATTCCCACTCCTTGAGTCGTACTAAGCCTTATGAGCCCCTCACAACTCAATTAAGCCCTTCCAATTAAGCCCCTACATGTGTACGTGCCTATGTGTGTGTGTGCGCGCGTGCGTGTGATCGCGTACGTGTGCGATGAGGCCTAACCGGATTGTCCTTCATTAGGGGCGTCTTTCTAAATAGATGGAGGACCCCCAAAGATGCCTTCAGTGAGACAATGGGCCGGAGAAGAAGAGGAGAGAAAAGAGAAGAGAAAAACTGAGCAGGATCTTCTCAATCCTGACCCATATTATGGTGGGCTTTGGCTGGGAATGCGTTTGAATATTTATTACAAATAGATAAAGCCTCCGCCTCTTGTACAGTGGATGGGGGGAGTCTCCCCTCTGCGCCAAGCCAAATCCTATGGTGGGAAGGTGGCCAACCTGCATTATGCCAGTGTGGAGGAATTAGTTTAGACAGTGAAGCTGAGAGGCTTGGACCGACTTGTTTATGTGTGTGTGTGTGTGTGTGTGTGTCATTGCGAGACATTGTTCAACAAGCTCTAAATCTCATGACAGTGTGTGTGTGCGTGTGTGTGTGTGCGAGGCCTCTAAAGCCTCTGAAAGGCTTGGAATCTTGAATTAATACAATTGCTTTTGTGTCTCTCTTGGCTGATGAAACAGTCTCCAGCTTTGAGACCGAAAACATGCAGAGTGACAACGAGAGCCAGAGGGACAGAGAGGAAGCAGGAGGGGAGAGAGAATGTGTGTGTGTGTGTGTGTGTGTGTGTGTGTGGGCTGTATTTCACTTTCACTGTGGATGCCGACATGTGCAAGCGACATCATGGTTCTGCATCTTATCACGGGAGCTGACGGTTCAATTAACAGGACAAGTGTGTGTGCCACTACCGTTTATCCTGGGCAGGTTTCTCTGTGTGTGTTCAGGTGTGTGTGCTACAATGTCCATGTCAAGACCTTTACATGTGCCTCTCTCCTTTGATCTCGCTGTCTGTCCTCCCCTCTGTTTCCTCCTCTCCCCCTTTCCTTCCAGCTTTAAGTGACTGTTTTGATATTAATTATATTGTCATATCTAATTCTCCTCAGAAAGCAGACGACACAGCAGAGGCAGATATGACACTGTTTCTTACAGCGCCTGGCACCGATTCAAACACTAACTCTTCAAGTACGGAAATACACACATTTTCTACTTATGTGTGTTAAGAGCAAACAGGCGAGTGACTTTACCTTGGCAGTCTAGACTGATTGTCTTCGTAGTCTTGTTGGCTCAACCCTGTCTCACTCACTCATTAGATTCCATTTGACTAAAAGAATTATTTGCTGTCCAATGTGTTCTGAATTGTGAACTCGAAGTTCAGTAAACCTTGGTTTTACTTTTATGGTTTTATCAAAGGAGCTTAACCTGTAATTGCCAAGATAATGACTATGCAATCTTATAACCTATATAAAGGTTATTATGCAAAACTTGGATTGTCCCTTTGTAATTCTTCCAAAAAACGAACTATTTTGATTTAGATTGTTGGAGCTTTTCTGCATGCTAATTCTAAAATGTGGATTCATGCAAGACACATTTAGATCAGTTACAAAGAAATAATGTACGGTAAATATAATTTGCAGCAACTAAACACCATGCTTTTAAAGTTTTAGTTTCTTAAGTAAAAATACAAGTATTATGAGCCAAACAAACTTAACGGAGAATGATGTAATGGTGTTTTATTATAATTATTCTGATATTGTTTTTTAAGGAGCTGTGTTAACTACTTTATGCCTTGTTAAACAGTTTTGTCTATAACGATATATCATCTACTGATCTGTTTGTAAAATCTTTATCTGCAGTGCAAGTGTCTACAGCTGTCAAATTAATTCAGTGGACGAAAACAGAGTACCGGTATAGTACTTGAGTAAATGTACTTAGTCACTTTTGTCCACTGCGTGTATGTGTGATGCATGTCAGCGAATGGGGTGCATATGGTGCATAATTTGATTTGCACTATTGTAAGGGTGTGTATGCATGCCTGCCTACATCTGAAGATTCATTCTTGCGTATAAGAAAGCGGCATGTATGCTGCAGTGATTTGTGCACAGGCATATATGTGTGTGTGTGTGTGTGTGTAGGGGGCTACATGGTTTCTAGGTGGTATGGTGTCTTCTTCAACACCTGTATATGTGTGTGTGTGTGTGTGTGTGTAGGCGTACTAGCGCATGTGTGTGTCTGTGTCTCACCCGAGGGTAAAGCACTTAAGCGGTGTGTGCCTGAGTCCAAACAGCTGTGAGCAGAGGCAGACAGCGCATCTCTAAATGACTAGAGACCTGAGATAGAGCCCACAGGGGGAGCACACCTCTGAAATATACATGTCACTCACCCAGAGAGAGAGAGAGCGAGAGAGAATGAGTGAGAGTGCTACAGTGGTCAGCCTGAATGAAAGAATCAAAGGAAAGCAGACTGAGAGATTGACAGATAGAATCAGAGAGAAAAGAGAGAAACAAAGTCAGAAAGAGACGCCACAGAGCACTTATCTAAAGTTTCTCTCTCTATGCTCACAAACAGTGTGAGTGCACGGGGTCAGAAACATGGACACAGTGGTGCGATCAATTGGCCTGTTTGGCTCCATGGGGCCCGTCGGGTGCCATGTGGGTCCACTCCCCAGTCTACCACTCCTGCTGGACTACGGTCATTACGGCACCCCACTTCCCCTTCACCACAGGCTGCAGCACTTGTCTGTCAGCCCAACTCCATATATATGGTAATAAGACAAGTGTGTCGTTGGGGCGGCATGGTTGCAGTGTCTGTGTGTGTTTGTGTGAATGATGGAGGTGTAGGGAGGGGTTGATGGACAAGAAAGCAAGAAAGGGGTCACCCGTAAGCTTTAATTTGTGCCATGAGTAAGTCCTGGAGGTGCGAGTGTGTGATGTGGATTTGGCATAGGTCAAGAACAAAGTGTAAAAAAAAGGGTGATAAAGAGGGATGAAGAAGGTGTAAATAAGGAAAGGAAAGGAAAGGAAAGGAAAGGAAAGGAAGCTGGGAAACTTGGATTTATGCAATAAAATGAGGGATTAGCAGAAATCAGATTGTCATCTCTGTGGGAGTCTGATCCCAGAATCCTAGAGTGGATGGCAGGGGGCATGAAGGTTCTGTGTGTGTTTGCAGGGGACAGTGGGGGGGGTAGTCAGGGTCCCAATGGCTGACCAGATATTCATAGAATTCCACTTGGATGGACACAAGGCTTCCCCTCGTCCCTATTGTGCAGCCAGTTGAGAAAACGGCACAAACATCAGTACATCCTCAAATCCACCGCAACCATACACCAGCTGGAGTTTGGTGATAAAGTTGAGGTGTTTGATTTGCAGAGTTGACTGTGGGTGTTGTCAGGGCATGCGTTAGTATGAGGAGCTGACCGTTGCTCAGGACACTTGTTTGATTGGGAAAATAAAAAAGGACTTCGAATGCAATGCAGCCGTCAGACAAGCTTGGGTGCACATTTTCAGCTCATGCACTGCGGTAAGGCACACACTCTTCCAGACAAGCACTCTTTCAGTCTGTGATATAACACTAGAAAGGCCAAACTGTGTACACTATACTGCATAAGTCAAGCCTGGGAGTTCAGAATTAAAAAGGAATAAGAATTAGCCTGGCCAGTCATTTGTTTTCAATACAAAAAAAAAAAAAAAACTAATAAATTTGTGTTTTTATTAGTGCAATAAAAACAGGTGAATGTAGTGAACTGACAGATGTTTTAAACTTATCTTAAGAAAATAAACTTTAGGGACTAACAAAAATAAAATTTAGAAGAAGGAATTCTTTTGCAGTTTGATGACTAGTTAGATTTCTAAATCAATATTTGCAGCCTTTTTAACCTTTAATATTATTTTCTATTTGGATATTTTAAAATTAAAGTGATTCATACTGGCCACCCAACCTTGTGGGACAACTCTCAAATCCCCCAATCCGCTGGCATTTCTAGTATTAAACACGGACATGCACACACACCCACACAGGCCTTCGTTTTTTTTTTCCTGCCTTACCTTGGTCTTGTTTGATGGCGGGGAGCTGCGACCCTTGTCACTCTGTGGGTGTGTGTTGGTGGGTGGGGAGTGTGTGCCCAGGTTGGCTTGTGGGGGCAGGCTTCCTCCGTGCTGCTTGGCCCCTGGGGAGACCTGCATGGCCGCCAGCTGAGCTGCGTACAACTGCTGCAAGGTCAGAGAGACAGGTAGAGAGACAGAGAAGAGTTGATTTGGAAGGTGGGGTTGAGGGAATGGGGGAGTCGAAAAGAAGAAGAAGAGGGAGAGAAGAGAGGGAGGGAGGGAGGGAGAGAAAAGAGAAGAAAAGGGCGACATGAATAAATGAATACTTGAGAGCGCACAAACAAAAAAGAAGTCACCGGCTAAAAAGCTCTGGAAGAAGAGGCCATTAGTGGCCCGGCCTCTGTTTGTGTGACAGAGAGAGATAGAGAGGGACAACTCCACTGTCAACCCCCTCCCTCACCCCATGGGAGAAGCGCTAACAGCCTCTCTGACAGGCCCAGAGATGGCCATGTCCCCTCCAGGTGCATCGTGGGAGAAAGGGAAAACATTCCGGCTATCGAGGTCACGCCAGAGAGCCCGGCTCTCGCTCAAGGTGAAAAAAAGTGATGATGGAGAAGGAAAAGAGAGAGGGAAATTTGTGAAGCTACATGCCAGATGGGACATGCCAGAAGTGTTTTTAGTGTACTGACAATAAGACGCAAAAACACAGAAACGCTATAAAATAGTGGAAAATTAAGATAAACTGTTTCAATAACTGCTGTGGGAAACAGACAAAAAAAAACAGGGTTTCCCTACTCTTATTTATGTATTTAATTAATTTCCAATTAAATAAACGCATTATGGCTTGAGCTGCTATGGTGTGAACATACTCGGGAATATTTATGCAATACCATTGTATCACACAAAACAGTCTCTGGCCAGTATTTCCACAGCAACAGACACAGCATAATATTCACAACTTGGAAGGAGCTTCAGTATTCATAAACACTTCTTTCTGTCTCTCTATCTTCCTCCTCAAAATCATCCTGCAAAGCTCAATTACTTTCATGTCGGCTAATACAAATCTCCAAGACGCTGTTTTGTTCTCTCAGAATTGTTATTCCCTCTTCTGAAGAGCAACAGAATGGTTGTTTAGCAAGAAGTAACTGATGTGTTGCTTTTTTTTTGAATAGTTATAATTGTTATTATTTATTTCTGGTGGGAGATTTTTCTGGAAGAAGACCATCCTTTTTTCTTTTTTTTTTTTTTTTTTTTTGAGTTTAACTTCCGTCCTTCTGTTGCCGCTTGGCTGCCGGCCACCGGCGTCAAACAAAGGCTGGTTTATGCAAATGGACAAGGAAGAGATGCTGTCACCGCTATCTCTCTCTCTCTCTCTCTCTCTCTGTTTGTACCTCTCTCGATCTCTCTTGACAGCCACATTAGCTCCGACTCTCCTCTGCTATCTTAAATAAAGACATTTATCTCTTTTTATACAAACAAGGGAAAAAATGAGACATTCAAACTGGCAGCACACACACTCACACAAAGAAGTACTATTTAGAAGAAACCCATATTTGAATTTGAAATAAGCGCCGCCTGACTGTCACTCACATGTGGCAACATCTATATTCTCTGTCCAACACTGCAACAGCGATGTTTTCTGTTCCAATACTCTATTTTTGTTTGCTGCTTTTATTCAATTCACAAACTTTTCTCTTAAATACCTGCCATTCCAAAAAGATGAACTGTACTGAGGCTGATTAAACCAGGATGCTGGGTAACTTCATTCCTGACAAACACTTTCAGGAACTGGATGCTTTGCATTTAAGAAATATTGAGTTGTTAAACTGAGGTTGTGGCTGACTGTTCAGAGCCCCCTTTTCTCCATATTTGATTTCTTTCAGCCTTGTTGCACCTTAGCGTTTTATCATAATCCTCTCCAGCTTTTTTTTCTCCAATGAATATCAGTCAGAATTATTCATTCTTGAAAGGAAACCCATGCTCAGAGTGTCAGCATCTGCTGCTGTTACAGACACTGTGGGGAAGAATGATAATTGAGGCACATACAGTAGACAGGGTGTGCTGTTGCTGCTGCTGATGTGGAAATCAGCGGGAGATCGGTCATGCTCTGGCGAGCTACATGAAGGCCGCGCGGAGGACCAGCTCGCTGAGATCAGATCAGCCTCCGCTCGCTCGTTTCTCTTCAATTAGCTGCACTGTGGCTCCTGGAAGCGAGGGTGAGGAGGGGGTGATGGTGGTGGTGGTGGTGCAGCGAAGCATGAACACTCCTCACCCCTCCCTTCCCTACTAGCAACCCCCCCCCGAGCAAGTGGACCACAGGCGGTGTGCGTGTGTATGTGTGTCCTGCCATATTCGGACCAGTGGTTCAAAGGCCTCTTTATTTGCGGAGTGAATTGAGTTCCATTACAAGGCCAGCTCCCGTCACTCAAAGCCTGCTCAATGGGCCGGCGTGCAATGACACACACACACACACACACACACACACGGTACAGAGGGCAGACGCACTGTGGAGCGCGCCCAGAGCGTCGCCACAACGACATGCATGTCAACAAACAGGAAGTGACAGCGCAAAGCCCCCTGGGGTAACCGGAGGAACGAACACAAAACACACACACACCCGCATACAGTCACAGACACACTAAAACACACAGAGCAGCACAATGAGTGGGGAAAGTGAGGGGATGGGGGTACAATCATAGTTGCAGGATGAGACAAGGAATTTGAAATGTCACTCACCAGCCAGGCGTACATGCTGTGTGTGTGTGTGTGTGGGTGTGTGTGTGTGTGTGTGTGTGTGTGTGTGTGAACTGTTAAGACCTGCTCCTCACTCTCTCTGTCCCCTAATCCCTGAACGTTGGACAACCGCAAGCACATCTGCATGTGTTTGTGTGTGTGTGTGTGTGTGTGTGTGTGTGCGTGCACGTGAGTGTCTAGTGGTCAGTGTGTGCTTGTCACATGACACCCCTGCCATGTGTGTGTGTGTGTATGTGCAGTCTGGGCTCTCTTGACAGGAGGTGAAAAGGTGATGTGTGACCATTGGTGAAGACGTTGGGGTGATTGTTTGGTATTAGTGCTATTGACACTGCGTGCGTCACAAACACACACTGGGCTGTGGGGGTGGTCTGTGTATGTGTGTGTGTGTGAGTCTTGGTCAATAATCTGCAGCTTTAGTCAGATTACCAGCTCGCCTGGTCTTTGTTGTCAGAGTTAGCGGCGCTTCAGAGAAGTCTGAGCTCTATTGTTTACATGGACACCGAGGACTATTGTATGGATCCTAATGGATTCTTGTCTGTCTGTCTGACTTCCTGTCTGTCTTTTTTTCAGCATGTTTTGCCACTGAAAGACGAAAAAAGTGTGGACTCTGTGGACCCTTTCTTAACATCTTATCAGCCTCTCTTTCGACGTGTTTGTCATGCTTTTAAACCTCATTCTTATACAAGCAACTGAAATGTATTTGTGATTGGACCGTGCAATAAATAACCCAAAAAGAGATGAATACAATGGTCAAGTTTAAATTAAATTATTAAAATGCCTTTCTCATACCTTTATGGGCACAGCCTCAAGGACAAACTCTAAAAGCATAAATCTGTGGAATTTTCTTTGACAACAAATATCTCAAGTATTTTAGTTATTTTCTCTTTGTGCTCACTTTAGTTGAAAAGAACTAAAAAATAATTAAAAAGAAGTTAGTTTCCCAAAGTGCAATAGCTTTATATAAAACCTAAATGTTTTGGAATTTCTTCCCAGCTGTCAATAAAGTAATTAAACAGGTTTTCATTAATGATCAGAGAGGATTATATAGACTGACACATTTAGAAATCCCTTTCCTTTACTCATTACGTGTGTGGAAGTGGTAAGACAGAATTTGCCTAACTACAATCACCTATCACTGATGCCTATTGATTTCACATTGATCCCATGCTGCTATCACAAAATGGCATTTCCTTGCAACTCCAACAAGCCTTTAGGGCCAGGAAGAAGATATCAACACTGAAGCAATTCTCGCATCCGTGAAAATGCTTTGCTGCACTCTTTCTCTCTTCCAGATAAGGTTTTGTGGAGAAACGATTGATTTCTCATTTACCTTCTGTCATCTGTCCCAGTCTCCTTTTTCCTTTTTTCCTTCCTTCCCTCCCTCCCTCCCTCCCTCCTCTCTCTAACCGCCTGTCTGTTGTTCGTCCGTCCATCTCTCCGGTGTACAGTGCGGTAATCCAGGACAATATGTTCCAACATCTGCCTCTCCATATGATGCCTGACCTACACCATTGACCCTCTTTATACCACGCCGCACACACACACACATTTAATCTCTCACACACATCCACACTTTTCTCCTCCACTTACCTCCAGCCCCCCACCCCCCACCCCACCACCATCTCTATTCCTCTCAGTTTATCCTTTCAACTCATCATCCTTCTAAATACCTCTCTAGTACCTCTGCCTTTTCACCTTTATCGCTGATCTCTCTCTCTCTTACTGGGATGAGTGCATTTTTCTTTTCAATATATATATTTTTTTTTAGCTCTCTGTCCTTCTCAGTCCATTTATGTGATATGGATAATATCAATGATATCAAGGGTCAATAGGGAGGCCAGATTAACATGCTCTAATGCACAATGTCACACTCATCCCCCAGATTAAGATGCTAAATGCCAAACTTGTACACTCCAAAGCCTCTGTTGCCTTGAAAACTGTCTGTGGAGGATTCTGTGTTAAGCTCCCATTGACTATAAGTGCTACTCTGTTTATTTCTATGGAGGATGTTTTAAACATAAAAGAGCTTTAAATCATTGAGAGATTAATAAATTTTTCTAAGGACTGCACTTAACTTGAAGTTGTGGTTTTGAGAGTTTTTCCCCTCAGTCTTTTTTTCTGTGTACATAGTTTTTAAATTATAATCAGACCAAACTGATTTCTTCCTTTACGTCTGTTTTATGCATCAGATTCAGTTTTTAAGTACAGAATTATTTTAAACTACAAATATGGCTGTTCAAAATTTGCCAGTGGCTCTAATAGTACAGGTTTGATCAAAAAGCCTGTGTCACAAATTGGGGGCATAGAGTCTAAAAGAGATGAGGATGTACCAGTTAGGGATGGTCAAACAGAGGCCACTGAATTGTCTTATGGGAAATGTAGGATTCAGTGTTTCTGGGCTTTTATCCTAGAAATTTAGACTAAAAGTCAGAATATCAGGATCTGCAGTTTTGATTTAATTTCATTTGAAAAGATCGATCTCCCCGATTTCAAAACATGCACAATACTGAACTGCAGTCGTGCCTCTTTAATCCATCTAGTCCATTTTTTTCCTTTTATCTTACAAGGAAGTTAGTGATGCAGCAATCAAAATTAAAATCAAGGTACTAAATAAATTACCAGTTCTTGAAAAGTTGAAATTTATAGTTTTTTACAGTTCCTCAGCCAAAAATGTATGTCACTTTTAATATTGTCAATGTGTATGACACATTAGTGCCATTGTACCATTTTTCTAAAGTGAGTCTAATGAAGCCTGTTGAAAGTACTGAGGCACCAAAGGTCATGACCTAATTAAATTCTGTCCTCTCTTTGCCTGAGATAAGAACGCTGCCGTCACATGTGTGTTGCATATCACTAAATCTCCAATATTGGTCATTTTCATATTCTTACCTCATTTAAGGATTACAATGGTCCTTTGTGGAGTGAAAAAAATGGACTAATCACTCAGTTATATATGGGAGGAAATGCATGATGTAGAACACATGATGAAAACATTTATGTCAAACATGAGTGTACAGGAAATTACACTATACACTGTAATGACTGATAGTCTAAGTGTCCACATGTTGAAATAACATATCTGTCACCATGTTTCCATGCACTCTTGAATGTAACTGGGATCTGGGTTCATTGTGTTCCCTGCAAGTCTTTCATTTTCTCTCTATTTATGTGTTTGTCTTTGCTAAGTGGGTTCACCTGTGTCCTCTCTGACAAAACCACTGTGTTGCCGTGGCGACCTGAGGCCCGAGCTAACTGTCATGTCTCATCTCGGCGACAGACACACCTCCTTATCAAATGAGGGAGCAGAGACGATCCCAAAGGAAATCCATCCACATTGAGACATCTGTACTCGTGTTAGCCCGGGCAAATCCGTTTCTTTTCTGACAAGCCTTAATCTCAATGTGCAACTGTGTTTGTGTGTGTGTTTGTTTGTGACTGTGCGTGTGTGTTTTCTGCTGGTGAGATGTTTTTTTGCACTTGTTGTGTCCTCTCACCCCTCCCTGCTGGTAAAAAAAAAACCTAAAAAAAAAAAAAAATCCAATTGCAAGGTGGACAAAGCCGTTCAACTGGAGATTGAGTGAGTCTGAACACAGTCGAACATATGGACGGCTAGATTGAAGCAGTGATAACACCGCAGAGGACATTATTCTCAGGCTAAACACACAAATGTGCTCACACACACACATGCGCAAGTAATAATGAAATCAGTGAGGACAGCGGGGTCCGTTCTCCATGACAGAATTACACAGCTATTCTATTCTCCCTGTAGTGTCTAGCATATGGGGCAGCACGTTTGGCTGACAGGTGCAAATGTATTACACTCACGCTGCCTAACCTTTAACCCATATTTTCCCATAATTCCCTAAGTGTTTGAACAGTAAGTGAAAAAGATGTGCAGGAAAATACATGTGTCAATGCAGCTGTTTCTCTCAGATATTCATGTGCGCACACCATATTTTATGATGATGCGTGTCAAGGAGACATGAGGGCCAAGTGCAGCCCGTACTGAGGTCCGAGCCTAACGCTGAAGGTTAATGTGTTTCAGTCAGGCAACTGGGGGGACGCCTGCACAAGCTGTTAACCCCTGGGAGAGGGGGCCCCCCAAAGCCCACGTGGATCTGAGTGGAAGTATGTGAGGTCTAACCGTGTCTGTTTGTCTGTGTGGGTGTGCCGGTGAGTGCACGAGCAGTCGTCGGGAGGTCAGGATTACCAAGCGATAGGCCACTTATTCTAAATATGCAGACAGGAAAAGGACTCATCCTCCTTTTAAGTGGGATAACAGATGTTGACTCTCCATTTCTTCTTTTTTTTTTTTACCTCTGTGGTTTTGTCTCTGTCTGTCTCTGTCATCGCTCTCTGCTTTCTTGCTTGTTCACTGTTTGGTCTCTAAATTTACGGCATAGTAGCAGAACTATCAAGCAGATCCCTTGCTTAAAACTTATGACATATTCTGACCCCTTAAGTTGGACTGCTCAAAACTGTCAGCATTCAGTCAAATTATACATCTCTGTTAAATCCTACAGCACCATTTTTTATCATGCAAACAAAGTTCAGACTATAAAGTTTCACGCCTGGCTTGTAGCTTTACTTTGACTTGCGACTGACTTACTTCGTGATGACTGCTTATGATGGCCACTAATGCAACAAAACTTAAGTGCTCAAAAGTGTCTAAATCTTGCTTGAATTTTAATATGAAAATCATAGAGGTTTAATATTTTTGAATGCCTAAAATCTCTGGTGTGTTCAAGTGCTTGTGGAAGGATAGGACAAAATTGCAATTATCACATATAAAGATGCCTCTGTGTCAGAATATTTCTGACTTCATATTGCAGAACAAAGCCAGGGGCTAGGGTTACACAGTTCCGTGTGATTTTCGAGCTCCGATCATGATGATCATGTTTTTATGGGATCACTTCACTGTTCGCACTTTGGCTAAAAGTGACAGCTGTGTATCCCCAACCCCGCCCTGTGGTGGTTTGTATAGCTCAGTGGGCAGTATGTGGTGTCGGCTCTGTCGGTGTTAGGGGATTTATTCCCAATGGGACCACCCAAGTGTAAAGGAAAATTGAATGTTTTAGTCTGTGATATTCAAAGACTTCTGGTTGGTGTTTTACGCTGCTAAATGTGATTTCTAGAGGTCATGTGTAGATACTGTAGTCTTACCTGGAGTTGTAGGGGTCCCAGGCCTGGTGTGGCAGCAGCAGCAGCAGCAGCCATTGTTGTGGGGATGAGCTGGAGAGGGTAGGGGTCACCTGAAGAAAAAAACACCACATTGTTTGCAACACATGATGCTGATATTCAACGAAAATCAGTGATTGTTTTTGGTGCATTTTTACACACTAACATCCCCTTCTCCATGTCCCCCATCTCCTCCATCTCCACTCTCCCTCATTGATGTCTTTTGTCCTTCTTTTCTCCCTGTAGCATCCCACCCATCCCTCGCCATACCCTTTATCCTCATTCTATCCTATTCTTCTCCTCATCCTCCATCCCTCTCTGTGTCCCCCTCCCTTTCCCCTCATCCTCTTGTTTTTCTCCTCCTTCTCATCCCACCTTCGTCCCTCTCTTCCGCTGAGCCCCCCTCCCCCAACCACCACCTGAGTCCCCCTCTGCAGCTGTTAAAGCCGTCCTTTGTGTGCGCTGCCGGTAGGGCCTTAATGAAAAGCCTGATTGTGTGTCCTCCTCCTTAATACCCCCTGACAAAGAGCAGCGAGGTGAGGGGATTCTGATAAAGCTGGCCCCAGCGCCGTAATTAAGAGCCGCCACTGCCGATTGCTGCTCTCTCTCCTCTCTCTCTCTCTTTTTTTACCCCTCAACTGTCTTCTCTCTCTTTGTTGGGAGCGGGCTGCTTTCAGTCTCTCCCACTTTCTCCCTCCTTGTGTCCCTCTTGTTGTCATCTTTCTCTCTTCACAAGTTACTTCCTTCTCCCCCCCTCCGTCAGGAATGATAAATCGACAGATAGATGGACGAACAGGGCGGAGGAGATGACAGAAGTGCGGAGAGAAAAGAAAAGGACGAGTGCAGATTATTAGTGACCAGGTGCAGATAGGCCGTGCTGTAATTACTCCGAGAGAAAGGGAGAGAGAGAGAGAGAAAAGAGGGGGAGAGAAAGGTCAGAGAGGAGGGGAGGAGGTGGAGGGTGAGGAAGCGCAGATAGGGAAAGGAATGGAGAGGAGAGCATGAATACTGTACATCTTCTTATTGAATAAAATGTGCCTCTCTGGACATGCCCACTAACCAGAATACAGCACACAGAGGTCAGACTTTTATACCGGTATCACACTGAGGAGAAAACTTAAGAATGTTCTCGGGGCTTGACCTTACATTTCTGACCTGAAACTTCAGCACAACGGTCAGCCATCGGGGCGTTTTATTGTACATGGGCCCACATATTGCCCATGTAAATGTGTGTGTTTGCTTGGTATAAGCCAAGACTTTCCTTCTAACATATTTTCCCATATAACTGGGTCCTTTAAAAAAAAAAAAAAGCTGAGACATTCTTTTCTCCAGCGGGTCTGAGAGGGCAGGAGGGATTAAAGAATTATTTCAGGACTGTGTATTCTAGGAGATGGGTCTTTTCTCCTCGCTCCCTGGACAAACATGAGCTGGGTGGATATTTATGCTCCTCTTGGGGGTCTCTATAACAAAAGAGAGAAGGATGGAGGAAAGCAAACATGTTGCTCTTGGCTTGGGGACAGCGACCTCGGCGGGCGAGGAGGAAATTTCTCACTGACAAATAGACGAAGAAGGGAGATAGATGAAGGGAAGTGAGGCGCAAATACGTCATCGATATCCCTTCAGTGTCGATTTGTGCGCAAGTCTGCATTTTTAAAATTCTTAAAGGGGCGGTCCACATGATGTCATGATAATGTCATTCTTGGTCAGGATATCTTGGCCTCTGCTTTGCTTATTCTTTTTTTTAAACGTTCCTTGTTAGTCCCCCAACTTTATGAAAGTGCAATGCTACAACATTTGACTAACCTTTTAAATGTATTTGTGTCATGTCTTAAGTATTACATGAACCACAGGATTTTTTACTGGGGCTGCAGAGGTGGAATAACACATTATACTTTCATAATTTGCATGACTGAAATGATTTAAGACAGGACTCTTGAAACCATGTCTTCTTATGTAAGCATAAAGGGAAAAAGGAAAAAAAATCAGCTTCATATACAGCTTTTGAACAAAATAAGAGACACATTTGGTTTTCATTATTTGGACTAGGAGAAAATCATCACAACAGTTAAACAGTTTAGTTTTAACGCGTTGTGTAAGTGGCTTTGAAAATAGAAAAATTGTGTTACTGTTCAACAAGTGTTCAAACAAGACAGCCACTCAGTGCACAGAAGTCCATACTGTGCAGATAAAATCTATTCATATCTTCAAAGCTATGAAGCGCCGTGAGAATATGTCAGAGCACAATGCTACACATGTCCTATTTAGAGCTGCAGCACCAAACTACATCAACTCACAACAACTTTGAAAGTTGCCAGAGAGTTTTCTCAGGGGCGGCCCAGCCTGGCGCAGCGTGCCAATCCGGTTGGAGTTGGCGGAGGCAGTGAAAAGACAAGCCCACCACTTGACAGGGTATTTACGTGGGCAGTGGGCGTGGGTGAAGATGGCACTAATTAAAATGGAATGGACTTGTTTGGGAAGCTGTGAAACTCTAAGGGGGTGGAGGGGAGGGGAGCGGGATCGAGTGTGCACGAGCTTGCATTTGTGTGCACGCTCACATATCTATGTCTTAGTATTTTTTATTTTTTTTGTGTGCGTGTGGTCTTTTTTTTGTTGTGTTTGCGATATCACAAAGCAATCTCTGGCTGCCTGGACGTTTGTGTGTGTATAAGTGTGTTAGTGTGTGTGGGCTGTGTTGGAAACATGTTCTGGCTGCGTCCTGTGTTAATGTGAGGAGAACCTGGGGCAGGTCACATTACCACCCTCCCCACCCCCCCTCTCTGCTAACCCCCCACCGTGCATTTATTCCCAGCATCCCCTGGCAAGCACCCACCACTCTTTCTCTCTCTTTCTCTCTGTCTCTGTCTCTCTCTCTCTCTCTATCATGGTAAACAACACATTGCCACACAGCCGGAGCGTGATAGCCAAAAAAAAAAAAAAAAAAAAAAAAAAAAAAACATGTCCTGCAGGACGCCTGTATTTTGTTGCTTTTATACATCAAAAAATAGACAAGACAAAAGGAAGGAGCCAAAAGGACTGAGAGAGGGAGAGAGAGAGATAAAGGGAGAGAGGTTGAGAGTGTAAACAGGAAGGGTGTATTTGGACTGGTTTTTCTATTAAGAGAGAGATGTTGTTGTAGGGGCGAGCTCGTCTTTTGGGAAACAATCCGACTCCCTGTGTGGGAAAATGGTCAGACTCTACCTTGCTTGGTGAAAAACATTTGAAACATCACACATTCAAAGTACTTTTACACTGAAAGTTGCACCTATTTATGAATGTGTGTGTGGCTGTTACTCACTGCAGCCAGGCTTGTAGTTGAAGCCAGGGGGCATGAGGAAGCCCTGCTGGGCTGCAGCCGCCGCCAGAGTCCTCTGGTCTGGAGGAAAGACGGGAATCATCAGTGGAGGGAGTTGGCCCTGGACCTGCTGATGAAGGAGGGAACACAGGGGGGGGAGAAAGGGAGAAGGAGGAACAGAGGAGGACGAGGAAGAGGGGAGAAAAGGAAGAAGAAAACATGAGAACCTTTGGTATCTCTTTAAGTGACACTAAAAATGCTCACAATAGAGCTAAAAATAGCACTGCACATGTTGTAACTGATCTCAGAACAGTACCTTTCTCAAGACAGTTACATCTGAATTACATTACAATCATTTCTCAGAATGATGTGCGTTAAGGCTCATATACAGACATACATGTAAAACATATGGAACACACAACAACATCTGTCTGCAAACACAATGGTGAAGTTGCACGTGCACACACACACACACACACACACACACACACACACACACACACCCTCGATCTTATCGACTCAAAGACAAAAAGCAAGTCATGAGGACAGTTCACAAAACTCTCACAACAGCTGGCCGTTTCCTTTTATCTGGAAGATGATGCCCCCCCCCCCAACACACACACACACACACACACACACACACACAGACACACACACACACACAGACACACTAATACACAGACACAACCCTCTGCGCACCCGTCGGCAGAGAGCCATACGACTTCACAAGGTTTCCAGGATTTTAAAAGGAGAGGCAGAAAAAAGCTCCTCCGATGGGTGGCTTTGGCAGGGACGACAGGAGAGAGAGGGAGAGGGAGAGAGAGAAAGATAGAGAGAGAGAAAGAGAGAGAGAGAGAGAGAGGGAGAGAGGGAGACAGAAAGAGAGAGAAGTAGGAGACAGATGGTTGCACTAAACAGCGTTCTGCCAAAAACAACACACAAAGACTCGCGTGTGATGGACTGACTGACAGTTTGAGAGGAAAGATAGGAGGAGATGAGGAGAGGGAGAGTGGAAAAAGGTGAGACGAGGAGGAAAACAGGGAGTCTTATCGACCTGTAAAGAGATGTAATGCTGGTATGATTGCAGACACCACAAATATGAAGAGAGGAAAGGAGCTCCAGCCAAATTTTGATCAGTTTTACAAAATAGTCGGAACAAGAAAATCAATGTGTTTTCCATAAACTACTGGGCAACATTTTGGATGCAACAGACTCAATAGAGCCCCGGTAACTCTTCAGCTATGCAAGTACATCATGTTATTTACTGTATGTCTATTCATCCAACTACTTGCTTTTATTGAAACATACAGTGTTTTTATTGGCCACCAGTCCTGTTTTTAAATCTTTGGGCATGGCAACAATACAACAATACTGCGCCTACACTGTACAGAAATAAGATAAAAAGGAAGAAGCAGGTCCTGCAATGCGATCATATATTTAACAAATCTGTTTAATCACTCCTGTACTTCTTCTCTTTACCAAAACAATGATTTTTTATTTTTTTTTACTAATTATTTAATTGTTTAAGTGACAGTTCTTTAATGTAAAATGTAAACAGGCCATAAAACTGATGTATGGAAACTTTAGACAAAGGTGTTGTACATCCACCTGTGTTATCTTTACGGACTTGATAAGATTATAATCAGTCCACTCGTGCGGTGGTGGAATTTAAAAACAAGGCTTTTTAAATTGAAGGTGTACTCCTTCCAATTAAAATGACACTTCCATTAAGTTTGGATGTTTGTGAGAAACAGATTTTAATTTTAATTTTTTTTTTAAAGATCAAAATGGAAGCAGCTTGAGAAATTTTGAAATTTAACCTCTAGTTTCATACCTAAAACATTTTCCAAATTTCAACTTGATGAAACTGGCACAGTGCCAGTTTAAATATAATTCCCTGACAGGGTCCTCGGGTCTTTGACCTGTGCTGCCTGTTGCAAAGCACTTTGTTCCTCTTTATAGCTTATCTCCCCACTCCGCCTTCTCCTTTCCGTCTCTCTTACTTTGCCAGGAGGGCAAAGCGGTAATAGCTGAATAGGATAATGGGCAGGTAAAAGCCGTTTGACGTGGAAAATTGATCTGGAATGATGAAAATGGCTGGAAATGGCTGCACAATCATGCAGTGGTGCCATGGTACAATCAGACAATATTTCAGCGATATGGACACTTGAAGTGGTTAGTGCTTGAGACAGGTAAATAGTCTCTCAGTGCTAACAGTGATCCCAGCTCTGCCTGCCTGTGTGTGTAGACTCAGGTTTCCCTTGGCGTATGCATGCTCCTGTACTGTAAACACCTATGTGTGTGTGTGTGTGTGTGTTTCTGTGCGTGTCTTTTCCACCCCCCTTCCTCCTGCTCCTGTGTGTCGGCATGCGGCAGCCAGCAGCACTGTAATCAAACTATCACTGCGCAGGGGAATAGCGCTCTCTTCAAGCGACTCCTGTTTCCCCCTTACACCAAAAACAATAATTACTCCACCATTTTGGTAAACCATAAACCGACGTGCTGCCTGCGCCGTGCGATCAGAAGGGAGAGGCGTTCCAGCGTGATGCTCGGACAGGACCCCCGCAGGGACGAATCACAGACAGAACAGTTCCGCTTTGCCTTTCAGGCCTAATTGGACATATGCTGGAGTGGATCTGGCTAGCAATACTGTAATGTACCGTAGGGAGGAGGAGAGAGGAGGAGAGGAAAGGAGAGGATCTAGAGGAGGAAGATAAGTCTGTTGCAGCTATTATCCACAATACTGTACATAGAGACATAAACTGTATGGCATCTGTGTGGCTTTACTTTTCTTCAAAATAAAAATATCATAGAATTTTCAAGTCTCTTTTTCTATCGCATTACAAAAAGACTGCATACAATAGGAAGGAAGGACACCAGGCAGCCTCAAAACTGTTACACAATACATGTGAGTCCACAATTGGATAGCAACAGAAGAAATGAGTAAAATGGCAAGAAAGGACACAAAAGAATGAAGAAATGGAAAAACATACAGGGAGAAAGTAAGACAGAGAATGGTTTATGGAGCATCATTCCCTCCCATATGTTGCTGCTGAGGAGAGTGTATGAGTGTAACAGCTGTTGAGCTGATGAGCAGCACCATTAGCCTCGCATTGGTCACTGGCATAGACACACTCTGACCTCCACAAACACACACACACACACACACACACACACACACACACGACAACAAGTTGAGGCTAACAGGGATAAACAAGGGTCTACAAAAACTGTCTGAACTGTGTGTTTGGGTGTGTGTGTGGAGGTGTTGGTGGGGTTAGGGAAGGTTATCTACTAGCTGATCATATGACATCATATGGCCTCCTGTGCATTCCTTCGTATTTACATTCCTGTACCATCTGCAAAATGACATATTTCTCCCAATATTGATTATACAATAATGCAATAGCTTAAAGTGGATTATGAACGTTAGCCTTGTGATCATAGTGTAAACCTTGAAACTGAGAGGAAGAAAAAGCGAGGGAGAGAGCTCTCCCAAATGAGAAAAAGAACCAGAGACAAAGAGATGCATTGACAGAAGGGAAAGAAAAGCCTGTGAGAGAAAGTGAGGGTGAGAGAAACAGAGAGAAGGGAAAGTGAGAGCGAGGCTAGATCTATCAGACAATCTCCAGATCCCACATAAAGGAAAAAGACACATCTGAAACAGCAGGCGCTTTGGGGAATAACGCACTCCTCAGCTTCTCTTTCACATCAGGCCTAAAGTGAACATGAAAACCTACAACACACGCAGACAAAACATCACACTGCTGCTACTGTGCGCTGCCGACGTGGAGAACAAGGGGCTCTGCTTTTTATCTGCAAACCCCTCCACGTCCAGAAAAGAAACCTGAAACAAACAAATCTGGAACTCATCTGAAAAAATGAAATCCTCTAATCAGCGATAAGTGAATCCGAAACAAAGACAAATACTCTGAACGGAAGGAGAGCCGCATACATGTATAAGGAAAATGTGTGAAACTTTTCTTGAGAACTTTCACAGGGGCAAAGAGGACAGAAAGAAAGAGAGAAAGTCGACAATTCTTCTTCTCAGGAAATAACAGCAGATAGACGGAACAGAACGAACGAGAGAGAAAGAAAGAGAACGGGAGACGGAGAGGGGAGCAAGAGTTGGATAATTGGCAGCGAGTCGAGGCTGCGTTCACCACGCGCCAGGCGGCACAGCTTGAACTTAAAGCGCTGCTGCGGCATAATGAAGATGTGGCCGCTAATTAACATATGGGGTGTGAAACAGGTTGGTTGGCACGCGGCGCGCTAAAAACTCCAAGGTAAAGTTATTATTGGGGAGTAATTAGCTCTATGAAGTTAATGCGCCGAACAATAGCTGCCAGCGCCGCACAATATGGCTCGCATCTGAGCGCGCGAGAAAAATAGCCCCCGCTAAAAGTGCGAGTCCCACAGCTAAAATCTGTTGGCGACCATATGCTCCGGCAATTAATGCAAGACCTGGATGACCTATTGCTAAAGAAGGGACGTGCGAGTGATAGAACCAATAATTAATTTAGAGAGAGAGGGAGAGAAAGGGAGATAGCTGGCTTTTTTAATATTAGTCCATTAACTTTCTATGGACAGGGGCGATGTGAAGCCAGCCTGCTGTGAATGTAAGGGGGCATGGTTCATGTCACAGTGGTTGGGATGTGCACACACACAGACATACACACACACAGACACACACAGGTGTGTGTATAAATTAGAGAGAAAGCATGTGAGACAGGGTGGGTCTCAGTGGGAATGGCTGGTTGGTTTTGGTCCAGTTTGTGTGTGCGTGTGTGTGTGTGTGTGCGCACATCGCCATGTAAGGAAAACACAAATTACACTGGTTGCAGTGTAATGGGAGTGATTAAACAATTACACAGGCAATTGGGTTAGCCGCTCCTATGCACAGAGTACAGAGGTGCCGGTGTGTGGTGTGTGTGCATGTACAGGGTGTGCTGCATGTGTGTGAAAATGAATGAACAGTGTTCTTGCTTTTGTTTTTCACCTTTTCCCTCTCACAGAATGAAATATTTTCAACATGGACACAGGCTGCGCTTGTGAGTGTATCAGGTATTATTACACTTGGAGTGGTGTGTGTGTATCTGTGCGTGTGTGTGTGTGTGTGTGATTGAGTTACCAACGTAGGTTAACCTTAATAGAGAGCTTGTTAGCCGCTGTCGCCGCCATGTCTGGCCTCTTATAAACTAGCATCAGGTGGCTTTAGTCATTTTCTGATTCTATCTCACTTCTCTCTGTCTTCTTTGCTGTCTCCCACCTATAGCAATGGCAGTGCTTGATAAGATGAAAGACAGCCAACAGAGGAAGAGAGGTAGACACACACTTGACTCTGTGTGTGTGTGTGTGTGTGTGTTCTGGTTGAGTGAGTTTTGATTCATTAGGCAGGACACAGTCGTGTCCCCTCATCCTTCTGTTTCAAATGCACTGTACACCGTGTGTGTGTGTGTGTGTGTGTGCGTGCGCGCGCTGTGCCTCTATTCTATGAAAATGTGCGCGTGTTCTCAAGGTAAGCCCTGAGCCGCTCGGCAGGTGAGCTCCTTTCATCCCCGTCGCGCTTCCCTGCGCGGCAGCGACAGTCGTCCCCGGCAACACCGGAGGGAGCCTCGGAGACAAGTCGTTTAATTAGAATGAGAGAAGACGAGAGGGAAAGCAAAGGCAAGTGTGAGGAAATGTGCTCACCCCTTTGAGCTTAACAAGAAGGCCCCTAGCAGGGGGCAGGAGTGTGCCTGTGTGTTTTTTGTGTGTGCGCACACATGTTCTTGTTTTATAATTCTTTGGAGAGCAACTTGTGTTATAACCCTGGATTGAGCACAAAGTTTTGGGTCATTTTCCTCCTTACTTTACCCGGGGGAGACGTTTAGCTTCAGGATGTTTGAGTTTAGGCTTAAGGTTAAAATTTGCCTTAGGTTGGTCGGGTTAAGGTTAGGGATAATTCAGGATCAGGACTTGTAACCTATCAAGGGATAAGATTAGAGGTTTAGTCAGGATAAAGGTTAAGTTCAGGACAAGGATTAGGTGTAGCCCTCAGAAAGTAAAACAATGTGAATGTGTGTGTGTAACAAAATTAATGGATTGTAATTGATGCTAATTAATGTAGAATTCCAGGTAGAATCAATTAGTCAGAGCGAGAAAGCAGCAAATTGCTGACTTCTGAACACTGATGAATGGTGTGTGTGTGTGTGTGTGTGTGTGTGTACGGTTCATACTGTATGTCATTAGCTTGTGTTGCGGCTGTGCCTGCCTCTGTGAATGAACGCCGCTTGTTTGTCAGCTCGCACATGCATTCAGCGAGCGCCGCTGGCCTAAATAGTGGACGCTAACATGCATATCGCTAGCTTGATTTGGGTTTCAGGGTGAGAAAAAAAAAAAAAAATAGAAAACCGGACGCGAGGACAATAAATAATTTGTCCGCCTTTCATGAGGGATGTGTGTCACTCTCCTCTCTTTTTCATGAGCTTGATTATTCGTTTCATTTCATCACCTCTTCCAAGTGGACGGTTGAAAGCATTCTTCACAGGCCTTTGGGGGTTTAGGCCTAACAAAGCCAAGGACGCAGACACACACACAGACACACACACACACATGAAGGGACAGCTGAACTCAGCCTCGTTAGGGGGAAATGCAATCACAAGGGGTTTATCATACAGACAGAAAACACACACACACACACACACACACACTGAACCTGGTGCCCTCTCTCTGGCAGGCCATTGTATTGTGGGATTGTGCGGACAATCTCTTCATGAATGATTAAGCAGTGTATTTCTCGACCAAGTCTTTGATGATGAGTGTGTGTTTGATCATCAGGCGAGTACGCGGCACTCTGTGACTGCAGTGTGTGCGCAAGTGAGCGGGCGAAGGAGTGTATTTCTATATGTTTGTCCGTGTTTGTGTGTGCTGTGATGGTTGTGATATATGTGAATGCACGAGTGTGTGTGTGTGTGTTTTTGCACTCCTGCGATGAGCCCCTGTTGATTGTGTCCCTCTCTTAACGAGGCTGACTACAGCTGCCCCTGCTTGTGAGAAACTATTGTTGGGCCCGTTCAATGGAGAAACGCTTGTTTGGGAAAAGGTTGCAAAGTCATGGGAAAAGGGAGCTTTGTCTCGGCGGGGTCGTGAGGGAGTGAATCATGAGCGGACGTGTTTATAGCTTAACACACACAGCTGCGGCAAACACACACACACACACACACACGCACACACATATGCACAGATGAAGAAATGAATGCTCGAGAATGCACAGAGAAATCCTCAGAAACAAACATGTGCGTCTTTTTTCTTTCTTTCTTTTTTTGTCAGAGAGAGACAAAACGCGAACAATTCAGAATTTAACTCGCACAAAGCAAATAAACACAGCTGCTTTACACAGAATCGTGGACACACATAGACACACGTCCCACACACATGCTATCACAAGGTCTCTTATCACACAAACTGTGTATGGCTAACCTCTCGGGGGGAAAGGGAATGTGTGTGTGTGCCTGTGTGTGTATGTGTGTTCCTTCTTGGACAGGGTGTCTCTTTATGATACAAAGCCCGGCATTCTCAGCTCAAAATTCAGTGTCATCTGCTTTTACAAAGGCCTGGGCTATTCGTTCCAAGCCACCTGGACCAACATAGAGGCTTCAGTGTAGCACCCAAAAGGACAATACTTCCATTTTGAAGTGTTACACATATACCCACCCATTTTCTTGGGAGCCTAAGACACAGATTCACATTCAAAGGGACTTTTTTTTTTAGCTGATTTACTTTTTTGGGCATATATAAGGTTATTCACTTCTGTCTACAATCTGCATGATTAGATTTGTTAACGTCTTGTCCATTACAAAAAGGCTCTAAATAAGTCAAGTCAACTAAGTTTGCTTTTCTTAGTATTTCCCTGTAAAGGGAATTCCTCCTGTGGATGTCAGTGCGATCAGCTCTCTTCAGGAGAAAAATACTTATAGCTGCCATGATCAACATTTTAGAGGATATAATATGACCAAAGTCTAACATTTCATTTGCTTCAAAGAGAATCCATGGAAACGATGAACCTATTGTCAACGTTTGGCCCGACTTCCCAAACCCTTCTTGACTGCTTAGTTACAGAGTCTGGATTTGAACATGTCTCCATCTGTGAAAACACCTTCATCACTCAAACACATAATGGAATAAACATTAGAAAAGCGTACTTCACTGACAGTTTGATGTCTAAACTTTGATTTATATAATAAAAACTTATCGTATTTCTGATTTTTCCAAGCAGGCTGACCACTTTTAAGTGATTACACAGGTTGTGTACGTGTAGGTTTGTATGTGTGTGTGTGTGTGTGTTTGTGTTTGTGTTTGTGTGTGTGTGTGTGTGTGTGCTAGAGGAGGAGGAGTTATTATAAGTCAAAGCTGATTCAGGCTCTAAACACTGATGACTGAGCAAAGAAAAGCCGTAACAATCACAATCACAAAATTGCCTTTGTGGGCCACGCAGATGCACATCAAGACACATTCACACACACTTGAAACGTACATACACGAGAATGGACACACACACACACACACACACACACACATACTGGCCTCACCTGGATTTGTTGCTGCAGGAGGTTGATTTTGTGTTGCTGCTGCAGAAGCTGCTGCTGTTGCCGGGCAATCTGAGGACGAAACGCACAACACATTATTAGAATGTATATGCAGCATGTGTGTGTGCGTGTTTTGGTGTGTGTGCAGGGCCTGTGGGAGATGCGACACATCTGCAGGTCTCTGGGGCCCCAGTTGCATGACAGAGGGTCAATGCCCTGGTATGAAATATTTAAGAGCTCATCTCATCTGGCCTCAGCTCACAGCCAAATGGACAACAGTGTCACACCAACACACTTTGTATTTCCAAGTTACTCAACTATTCCTTTCTTCTTCTTTTTTTTTTTATCTATTAGTCATCATCTATTTGGAGATGTTCTCTCTCTTTTACAGATTTATATACACTATTTATTATTACCTGCTAGTCCTTCTTTTGCATGCATTCTTACTCGTTCTACATGAAAGCAACAACTTTAAGCCTAAAATGAAATTAACTTGTGCACAGAAATTCTCCAGTGACTCATAGGAATGGAATGGGAACAAGAGTACAGTATACACGTGCAGTACTTACACATACAGCCGAAGGTACTGTGAGGCATTGTTTGTCACAGGTGATTTGTCCTAACATCCCGTGTTTTTGTGTGTGTGTGTTGTTAATGTTGTAAACTCGTGCTTTCCAGAAGCTAAAAAGCACAACAAAGAGGGAAGCCCTTCTCTATGCAAATACCTGGCAGACTCTCGCCTGGGAGCTTGGAGTGTGCGTGTGTGTGTGTGTGTGTGTGTATAAAATGCCTGAGTATGTCTCTGTTACATCCGCTCCAGCAGTACATACCCTCAGCTCATTCCTGTGCAATGTCCCCGTGTTCAAGCTGCCAAAGGCTCATGTCTCTGGCTGTGTGAACACTGTACAGTATAAGATGTGTGTGCGTGTGTGTGTGAAACAGGGGTAAAAAGAGTGTGTCTGGTCTGTGTTTATTTCAGTGCAATTTGTTTCTTTCCAACCACACCTTTGAGCCCACCTTCTGTTCCAAACGTTGAAATCTGTGTGAGGATTCCTGATGACCATTTGTGATGATTTGTGAAGTGTGTATGTGCAATACTGTGTCTGCACATACCAGTGTGTGTGCATCTTGTGATTCCAAATCAGTATCCAATCATGTGCCTTTGTTTACTGTTTCCTGGCCGAGCACAATGAATGTACTCTGAAGTTTCTATTTTAAAACATGGTGGATTACCCAAAGAATCAATCCATCTACGGATGAGGGGGAATTCTGTTTTATTTATTTATTTTGTGAACTAATGCCAGACTAAATGACACGTCAGGGTGGACATTCTTTGCAGTGTAGATATACAATACAGTATTTCTAAATGCAGAGCTCCTGTACCTGGTCCTGCTGCTGCTTGGCCAGCTCCATCTGCTGCCTCTGCTTCTCCATCTGTGAGGCGGCCAGCTTCTTCTGCTCCTCGTGGGCCGCCAGGAGCTGCTCCCTCAGGCTGCTCAACTGGCCAATCATGCCCATGAGCTGGCGCTCTTTCTCCGCCAGGCTGTCTGGAGTACCTGGGGTAAGGGAGACAGAGAGAGAGAGAGAAAGGGAAGTGGGGGGAGAGAGGTCAAAGGTGAGATTGTGGCACTCTGAAGAAAAGTACAAGACTGGGTTGAGGTTACACTGTGAAACCTCCTTCACAACTTTTAGACATATCACAGATACAAGGAAGATTTTATTTATTAATGTACAATACTTGTCAGCAATTACAACTTCTTCTATAGAGACATATTTTGTTTTATTACACCCGAGGAGTGGTTGTGACAAATACATAACTCTACTATAACTATTACAACTACATTATAGTGTATTATAAACCAACTACTGCTTAGAAATGATAAGCAGGGGGACTTCAAGAGCCGCCCAACTTAGAACCAGAGTTTCATTTGGAAAGACGTCAATTCAACAGGAGCAAAAAAGCAGACCGGGTTGGAAATTATACAAAATCTGGAACTGGGATGTCATGCTGTGTTCTTCTTCTTTGTGAGATTTTCATGGCTATCTGGAGGCCAGAAAGGATTGTGGGGGTGAGGTTAGAGGTCAGAGGCATGAAGGAGAGAAATGGAGGAGGAAGGAACAACAAAGCAGTGTAAAGCTATCCAACGCTTGTTGGTCAAGCTAATATATGGCTGGTTAGGGGCTTTGGACGGTAGGAGGGGGCACGTCAACGGAAGGTGCATTCAGCGAAGTGCGTATGTGTGCTGCAGAGTTGTAAAACCAGATGTTGACTTATTTTTCTGGGCACACAAGGCCAGCAGTGAGCGCTCGAGCCACATCCATCACTGCCTTTATTGCCTTATTGAAATAAAGAAAATAAATCTGGCCAAGGAAACATTCGTAAACAGGCGAAAGGTGGGGGCAAAACAAATGTGAGATCTGAGGCACATTCATATGTTTAACAAACAAATACATCTTCAGCCAGGTTTGAAAATGTACATTTCTTGCTAAAACTTGAAATAAAATCTGAAAAATGAATCTGACTGGAGCTGAATTATGGGTGAATTTTGAGATTGGTCTGTAGCTATCAAGCTGTGTGTGTGTGTGTGTGTGTGTGTGTGTGTGTGTGTGTGTGTGAAAAAAGAGAAAAAAGAGAGTGTGTCTGGTCTGTGTTTACCCTGCAGTCAGCCAACCTCCTGCTCACATTTAGCATGGCCTGACCTTCGACCTCTCAGATCCTGACATACCAGCTCCATTACACACACACACACACACACACACACACACACACACACACACACACACAATTACATATACACAAACACACTTCCACACAAGGCCTAAATCATTCAACAGGATGTAGTTAGAGAGAGGCGCACTGAGGCACAATCAGTACGAGTGTGTGCGCCCATGTCTGGTCATATGTACCAATGTTTGCCTACATGCCTTTGTTGTGTGTGTGCGCGCGTGGGTGGGTGTGCATGTGTGGAACAGCACAATCCCCCATTGTTCTTCAGCTGCTACCTTTAACAGGGCCACATTCCTGCACCAGTCAAACCAGATGAGGAAGAGAGAAGGAGAGAAAGAGGGAGTAAGAAGAGGGAAACCGGGAGGGAGAGAGAGAGACACAAAACGGGGGATGAAAGGGGGGGCCGGTAGAAGGGATGGAGGGATGGAGGGAGTGAAGGCGAGGATGCTGACCTGCCCTTTGACCGCTCTGGAAGGTGAGAGCCATCCATTTGTCCTCCCTGTTGGTAGCCGCCGCCTCACAGCCACCACCCCCCTCTTCACCCACAAGCCTCCACTGCCCGCCGACACCCCCCTCCTCCCTCACTTCCCCCCCGCACTCTATCCATCCGCCAACAATGAACAATAAAGGCAACTGTCGGGAGCACTGGCCGCTGGAAAAATAAACACGCCGCTGTCCTAACTCACAGACCCACCTTTGTAGAGCCAGAAATGTGTGTGTGTGTGTGTGTGTGTGTGTGTGTGTGTGTGTGTGTAGCCAAAGCTGACCAAGACAAGAAAGAGCCTTGTGTTAAAAACGTTAGCCCGTTCAAATGGGGGGTGAAGGGGTGGGGAGGAAGGGGGCAAAGGGGGAGAAAAAAAGGATAAGGGGGGTTGCAAAGGTGAAACGATGGATCAAAGGAGTCTTTCTTGTAGGGGGTTCTTGTTGGGGTTAACCCCCCCTTTACACAGACACACACACATCCATGCACATGCACAAATGCAAACACTAAAACTGGGCACTTCTGTGCAAAACAGTGCGTACGTTGAGGTGGAAGGACATTCCTCTAGTTAGGTGTGTGAAAACGAAGACAACCACTCTATTCTTTTTTTTCTACAGGCTGTTCTCAATCCCCTCCTTTCCAGCTGTGGATCTTTTATCAGCAGAGTATTTGCAGAAGAAGAGGAATCCGAGAAAATAACACACTTCCTAACTGAGACGAGATTTAGTTTACTCTCCTACGAGGACGCGAGCTGCCCCGTCTCTCCCTCCTCTTTCAGAATTTCTGTGGTCGCCCCATAAATCAGCTCGCGTTGGCTTGTTTCCTCAGCTGCTGCGAGGCGGGCGGGTGGATCGATAACTGGTTTCCTCCATCGCTTTACACACATTCCTCCTTAGGCAGATCGCTACGGCCCGCGCTTACCTACAAACCCACCGAACCAACACCAACTCTCTCCTTCTCTCTCAGACGCACACACACTCATGCGTGGCGTAATTAACCAATTTGTAACAATGTAATACTTGTCACCGCGTGCGCAGGGCTAATTAATGACCTCGGCTCCATTGATAAATCCCCCCAGTAAGGAGGGAGGAACGGGGATGAGATGCCTGAGGAGGAAGGGAGGGAGGCAGGAAGGAGAAAAGGGACGAGACACAGACATGATGGTGGAGGAGAGAAGAGAGAAGAGGGTGAAGGAATGATGCGAGTTAAGAGAGAGGAAGGGGAGACAAGCTGCAGGGAAGTAGTCTGGAAACAGAAGAAGTCTATTTAGAAGGATATTTGCAGGTACACTACAACACAATTACTGTGAATAATCAAATAAAGTTAATATTAAGGTAATTCAATTAACATTTGATTAAAGCGCTTGCTATATTGTTTATAGTAACCAGATTTTCCAGTAACTCAACTAGATAACTTTACTTGATTTGTTTAACTACATGATTTGTAGCCTGCAGACAGCATCCTACTATTCTTGTTTACTGTCTCTCACATTGGTGGGTGCATGTTTACAAGCTCATGCCGGCCACATGTTTCATGTCGTGTCCATAGATTTGAGAAAATGTCTTCTTGGGTTTAAATGTCTCCTTTAGTGTAACATCATGGAGCATTAATAAAGCGCTGGAACAGGCTGATCCTGTTTAAGGATGGCTTTACAAGATGAATCTTTCCTGTCACTCTCTGGTATTTAATGCTGCAGATCTGATGATAATGACACTATTCTGTGCGGGTATTTATTCTAGTCCTATGAGTTACATACTGTGTGTGTGTGTGTGTGTGTGTGTGCGTTTTGCTGTGAACCACATGGGGCCTTTTACCAATGTGGCTTCTCAATAAGGCTGACGGAGCGGGAGGTGGTGGCTCAAAATCACTTTGTTCCCCACAAAAAGCTCTTCAATGGAATTCAATGAAAAAAAAAAAAAAGTCAAGGGATGTACCGACAAGTGAGAGCTGCACGCACACACACACACACACACACACTGACACACGCACACATAAACCTTTACATTGAAACTATTAACACAGACACTTGGCTTTCCATATTTCTGTCTCTTTTTCCCTCCTCAATCAAAGGAACAAGTACAAGTTCATACTCACAGACACACATTGTTATGTAAGCACTGTCGAACACACACACACACACACACACACACACACACACACACACACTCATACATAGTGCTGATATTTCAGCCCAGCTGTTGGTGTGTGGTGTGCCAAGCGGGACGCCCCTACACAGAAATGTCAACGCAGCAGGGAGCTGGGAAAAGGGGGTTTGATCAATGGAGCCCCCCTCTCGACGGCCACGCCGCTCCGCAAGGCTCTTTGATTACATATTGCTTTGCTTCCTAATGAAGCTCAATTACTGGAGGAGAACGACAGCTTTGCCCTGGAGTTACAGGGAATAATAGCTCAGACTCTTCCACCTCTTTCTGCTTCTCTCTACGTCTTTTTATCCCCCCTCGCTCTCTCTTTCACTCTCCGGCTGATTCTTGCTCCGACATATTCACAGCGCAGCTCTCTTGTTCCCCTTTTTGTTTCACTTCCTGCCCTCTGTCCTGCCCTGTCTGTCTCGCTCTTGGACGTTGAGAAGGGTTGATGTGGATAAAATGGGCGATTAACACCGAGATTAACACAGAGCTCGTGAACTAGCTGAGGCGTCATTGACTTTTTGACACGCTGGTCGAACATGAGGTGGAGCGGCCGGCTTCATTCAGTTCATCTGAGTTCTTTTCAACTGAATTCAGTCAGTTTCCGTTTATTTCAATTCAGGCATGTCGTATATTGCCTTTTTCCAAGAGGAGTTAGGCTCATCACAGATGCATAGCATGTGAGTTGTATGGTTGATCTATGACGTGGAATAAAAAACGTTTCTCCTGTACATCCACATATTATACGGACTGTATATTATTAGATACAGGAAAAGGTTTGTGTTATGGGACATTTTGAGCTTTAGTTTTGTCAAATTATGTATGTAAAAAAGCTACTTTTAATGAACTTTTAACACTCCTGATGATTTCCTTTTGAATGAATATGTTTTGAGTTTTCCCATCATGCTTGATGTAAACAAGTTACCTGTTGATTGAGTTACCTGTGAGCTCCACCGCTTCATTTTTTAGCCTACTGTATTATTGCATTTAAATTTTGGTGAATCTGCACCATGAAAAGACATGTTGCATTAGCTCCTAACAGTTTATCTGCAGCAACCACATGGGCAAATCTTTATTATGAATGTTTTTTTTTTTCTTAATGGACATCGGAGGTGCATCGATCAAGTTCAAAAGTTTAAATTAGATTCTTTGACAGCTAGTGTACGTTTAGTTCTGTTGTTATTTAGTTGTACCATACCTTTAATTTCTCCGATGTGCCCTGAGCCCATGGCCAAAAGTTTATCCTTCCAGTCCTTTGACAACAGCCTCTCAATGCTGGGGGCCTCTGTTTAAGGGAGGAGGAAGGGGGGAGGGAGGGGGTGCAGAGGAAAGAGAGAGAGAGGGATTCAGTTGGCTGGCCAACATGACAATAAAGCTCATTTAAAGTCCATTTGCTGTAATAAAGGCAGCGGCAGCTCAGCCTAATGGCCGCATCAGCAGGAGAGAGAGGGAGAGAGAGGGTGAGAAAGGTGGAAAGAGAGACGCTGATAATCGAAAGAGAGGAAATGTGAAGAACAAAAACAAGTGAGCAAAAGGGAAAGAGCGAGAGAGGCGACGTAAGATAAAGAGAGAGACAAGTGGAGGAGAGAGGGAGAGAAAGAGAGAGGCTTTTTCCCTCTCACCTGCTGCTAGAGAATCATTAGCCCTGTGGGCCCTGAGACAAAGAGGGCCTTAATGCACCCGCCACAATGGACACATTATCAGCTACCGCTTTGTTTTCAACACACACTCCACAGACCCTTACACACACAAACCGCTGCACGAACACACACAAGCGCATGCACACACGCACACACACCCGCTAAATCAGTAATTATAATCCTAGCTATGATCACACACACACACACGCACACAGTGGGGGAAATGGAAATGTCACACAAGACAGCGTACACATGCAGAGATCCTAAATGTGTGTACATATATATATATGCACTCATAGATATGACACACACATCAGCCAGTCACCCTGTTGACTGTTATTGACGTGGACAAAGGGAAACAGAGAGGAAGAGAGAGACAGGGAGAGAGAGAGAGAGAGAGAGAGAGAGAGAGAGAGAGAGAGAGAGAGAGAGAGAGAGAGAGAGAGAGATCTCTATTTACTGATTTACTGGGAGCCATCTGCACTTGGGGTGCAAGGCCTTGCTAAGGAAAGAGGTTTTACACTTTGAGTGGGGAGATTAACCCTATCAGCCAACGCAAACACACATACTTGAATGCAATAACAACCCCCGAAACACACAGACTCATGCATGCACACACACATATATACATGTTTACAACTGCTGATGCCAGGCGAAAAGTTTGTTGGTGACCGGATTATTAGTTTTTATTCCATGATGACAAGAAAAAAAAGTCTTAATCTCACTGGTGGAGCCTGACTACACACACTCACACGCACACGCACACACACTCTGACACACAGGGACACAAGCATGAAGGCTTTCCACAGAGAAACAGCTTAGCGCTTTTTCTCCACTGAGTGAGACACACACACACACACACACACACACACACACACACACACGCCTGCCAGACTCAACAGCAAATCAAAGTACTTTTACTCATCATCCAAACACTAAAAACATGCTTTGCCTATCTTTCTTCTTTTATTTTTGTGAAGGAGACAAGGATGAGGAACCACCTGGAGATCTTCAGGTTTTAAAAAGGACACACAATCCAACTAAAACAAGGATGCATGCGAGGGAGAGTTGAGGCATACAAGCTCCGCTCAGGCACACACGCACACACAAAGCACTGCGCCCTACATACTGTACCATGGTTTATGTGTGTCTAGATGTGTGTGTGTGTGTGTCTACAGCCTCCCCAGAGACCTGAATCAGGTCCTTTCCTTTGGCTTCAAGACCAGAGCATTCACGCTCCGCTGGTTACAATGGGCACAAACTCACAAACACACACACACACACACACACACACACACACACACACACACAAGTAGCGGAAGATCAATGCTGAACTTCTAGGCAGTCCACCTCTCACTCTTTCTATTTCCCATCCTCCACTCTTGCCTTTTCAAATCCCCCCACCGTCCTTGGACTCGGACTGGTCTGTCCTTGTGTTTTCGTGACGCTGCCACTCAACCAGTTAGTCAGCAAACTGAGTTTCGGCGCTACGTCTGATGTGCTCGTGGTGTTTTCTATCAGACGCCGCCGTAGCCTTGAGGCAATAGGTTAGCGGCAGGGTGAAGGTAGGAGGAAGAGGAGGAGCAGAGAGCAGATAGATGGAGAATTTGTTGCAAAAACAGGGACGAGGTAAAGAAATGCATGAAGAGAGAAAGAAGGAGTAGAAGAACGAATGTGCTCCTGTGTGTTACCCCCTCCCCTGTGACAGCTGTCTCACCATCACCCCAACAGGTGCTATTAGCCCCTGGCGCTCCCCCTCTCTCCCTCTTTCTCTGTCTCTCACTCTCATCTCTCCCTCCAGCCCTCTCTCCCTCAACAATGACAGAGGCTTTTAAGCCAAAGAGCTTTGACAAGTGAGAGGGAACAACAAATGGCAGTGTCGCCTGTTCTCTTACCATTGCACTCCCTCTCTGTCTCCATCTCCTAGTTATTATTTTTATTTATTAACAGGGCTGCAGTTATTGTCCCCAGTGACAGGCCGGGGCCACTTTAACTATTAATAAAAAGCCAAGAGGCTCTTTCATTGTGCGATGGATGGAAAAAATGGGAGGAAATGGGCAGGAGGAGTGGAGAGGGGAGAAAAAGAGGAGAGGAGAGGAGAGGAGAGGAGAGGAGAGGAGAGGAAAGGAAAGGAGAGGAAAGGAGAGGAGAGGAGAGGAGTTGCTGTAGCTTTTAGTGAGATGTTGATTGATGTGGTGAACACTGTGAGGAATGAACCCACACTGTCACCTTTCATAAACTACACTCATGACACCAGCACATGCAGACAGACACACACACACACAGCCTTTGTGCACCAGTTAAAAGATGTGTTTGGACACCCTGAAACAATGACCTCAACTCCCTCTCATGCATTAGCTTTTCATCATAGTTATTAGTTGGTGGATTAGAACAGTTCCAACTGCCAAATGCACTTCCTTGTTTTCATACTCCTATAACAATATGAAATATGGCCACCATTACCTGCCACTGCACAACAATAACAACTTTCCTGACGCAAAACAATTCTTGAATGACTCTTTCCACCTCACTCGCGTTTAAAGATTTATTTCAAGCTCCAGTCCAGCGGATGGAAATGCACCTGATTTTATGTTCTGTAATATTTCAAGAGTTTTTCATAAAGTTCGCTCGACAGTTGGATGGAAACATAGCGAGCCTCTACTACTGCTAATTGAGGCCAAAAATCACATAATAAAGGAGGACAGCACAACACTTTCCATGAAAATCAAAGACGCTACTCCCTGTTCTTCTGACGTATACGACGTGTGTGTGTGTGTGTGTGTGTGCTTGTTTGCGTGTGTGTATTGTGAGGTAAGCGGGTGGAGTTTGGTGCCCACGCAGGGGTGTGGGCTGCATACTTACAGGGTGGGGTGCTGGGAGCTGAGGGTGAGGGAGAATACCCGCCTCCCCTGTCGACAAAAAAGCGGGGTGAGGAAATGAGCAGAAGAAGTGTAAGTTTGAGTCGACTGGGCGGTTGAGGTGTGTTTGTGTTCACGTTAACCCCTTGAAATGCAGTTTTCCCCTTTATTTTTCCCTTAAGTAGCTCTAAGGTTGGAAAAGTCATCACATATAGTAGATTTTGTATCAGCTCCTTATTAAAGCTTCATGATGTTTACACTGAATGAAAAATTAAAACCCAGTATTCTAGATGTCTTTTTACGCATTTCTTCAAATTCATGTTTGGTATCTTTGGAAGCTTTTGGGATCAGACGGCCAGAGAGGTTTAAGGGCTTTTAGAAACCATCTTTCTCTGTTTTTTGACCGTACGTTGGGTATCACTGTGAATCCCGCTGTAGTATTTTAATGCGAAAACACATTAATTCGTCTGAGGGTGACGTTCCCATTCCGATCCCGCACGGCTGAGAGGGATTCTGGGAAAAGCAGAGGGGGGAAAACGCTGACAATAACTCTGGAATCGTCGGCTATTATCTTGGCTCATTGGCTCAAACGGAGTCAAGCTGCTGCCCTGCAGCCGAGCCAAAACAACCCCGTCCACCTGCCGAGAGAGGGAGAGAGAAACACTGTGTACGTGTGTGTGTGTGCGTCTGTGTGTGTGTGTGTGTGTGTGTGTTAGAGTGAGCCCCCATCCGGCTTTTGGATCCACAGTGAGCTTTTGGTTCTGAAGCTGCTGGAGAAAGAGAGAGAGAGAGAGAGAGAGAGAGAGAGAGAGAGAGAGAGAGAGAGAGAGAGATGGGAGTCCAGCTCGCTCCGACCAACCTCACAAACAATACCTCTCTCTCTCTCTCTCTCTCTCTCTTTCTCTCTCTCCCTCTCTCTCCCCATCTCTCCCCATCTCTCTCTCTGCCTCACTCACTTTCTATTTTTCACTCAGACGTTTTGCCCTGAGTCACCACAAGCGGCCAGCTCTATTTTTCCTATTATCTCATATTTGTGAAGCCTGGAGACCTTTAGAGGAAAAGAGAGGGTGGAGTAGGGGAGGAGGAGAAGAAGGAGGAGGAAGAGGGGGGTTTGTGGAAAGAGAGAGAGAGAGAGAGAGAGAGAGAGAGGAGAGGAAAAGAGAGCGAGGGAGGGAGAGGGGGAGAGAGAGGGAGAGAGAGAGAGGGAGAGAGAGAGCCCGGGCCCTCGGGTGCACAACAAAGGGACCTCTGTGCCAGCGCCAGGCCCAGTCAGGGGAGGGTGGAGGATGAAGGAGGAGAACGAAGACGAGGAGGAGGAGGACGAGGAGGAGGAGGTGGGCCCACAGGAAAGGGCCCTGGCTTGGGACCCGTGGCCGGCCCTTATATCCCGAAAAACAGGCTCCACATTGACTTGGGCCTTGGCAGACATGGGGAGGCTATAGCCCCCCTTTCCTTCTCCGTTCTCCTCCACCCTCCTCCCTCCTAAACTGAGCAGGGGTCAGCATTGAATAAGCAATTATACAAGCACTGGTGGAGTTTGTCTAAGGCTGCCACCCTGAACACTGAAGTATTGAGATGGAAGGAAGGAGTAAGAGAGAGCAAGCGGAGAGAGCTGTGTGGCGACTTCTGTGGCGAAAACACATTAGCTGGCGGCCATGACAGAGACAGAAAGAGAAAGTTTACATGTGATCTAAAGATTAGATTATAACCAGATTATAATCATGTAAACATTTTAAGCAGGTTATCTTAACTGCATTACAGTCATAATAGGCTTGGATTGCTCATAATCTTTTTCAATTATACACCTTAATAGGAATTGTTTCATGGTAAACAAAATACCCCAATGAGTTCGCTCCATGTTATTCTGAATCATAAATACACTACACTCCTTTTAATCTGCATAAAAGAAAGAAAAACACTCAAACAGAAATCATTTACTCAATATAGCCTCAAGCGCTGCTCAGGTATACTGTATTACCTGTCTTAATACTTAATATTGCTGCTTTTTAGAAAAGAGGCGAAACAGGGGAAAAGTGGTGTTACTATTTAAATAACATGAGGTAGCTTCAGTCTTTCAGTAGTGAAATGTTACAACTTGAACAGACTGGATCTTAATAATAATGTAGAAGATTCACATCCGTTCAAAGAAACTTCTAAAAAGCAGAACTTGGAATACGACTCCTCACTTATTTACGCCTTCTTGATACTGCAGCTTTGCTTTCAGTCTGGCTGCCCGCCCCCCCGCTCCCCCCTCCACACACACACACTGACGGCACCAACATACTCCATTACGAAATGATGATGTTGATATTTTGATGATCAATTCATGTCTGGTTGAGCTGGGCCATGTGTCTGGACACATTTTCATCGATTCCTTCTAAAGACGGTCCAATCGTTCCAAAACGAAAAGGGGGACCGTGCCAAGATTACGGGCAGTCTCTAAATAAAAAAAACAAAAACAAAAAAAAAAGACAGGGGCAGTATACGGCGGCTTGAGAGAGGAGAAAGAGATGGAGAAGGAGATGTATCAAAAAGCTTTTTGTCCAAGCCCACCTCGCACCACCACCTCCGCAAGGTTAGCCGCTAACAGTACCAATTACTGGCTTGTTGTTGGGGAGAACAGCGCTTGGCAACAGTTGCCGCGGTGGCCGGGCCTCAGTGTAAACACTAAAATCCCTCTCCTCCTCCTCATCTCCCTCCTCCTCCTCCTTACTTTCTAGCCCCCTCCCAGTGCTCCCTGCCTCCCACTGAAGCAGAGGAGGTGTGTACACATATATATCTATATACATACATATATGTCTGTGTGTGTGTGTATTAGACTCAGTCCCTGGTTGGTCTAAACGTCTACAGTGACTTTTAATTCAAAAGCTGCTCCAACTTTAGTTATTAATAAACACCCAGACCACTAAGCAGGTTGGGGACACACACACTCACACTAACTGAAAGTATCTGGCACACACTCAAACATCGGGCTACACGACATCGGCTTCTGAGAGTTAAGAGAGTTATTCACCTTGCAAAGTAAGTTAAGTTTTCGGGTGAATCGACAAGGGACATATGGTCCTCCCCTAAAGTACTGTGACAATCACGTATGCCTCTCTAAACACATTTCGGGGCGACACACCTGTTACCAGGAAACAAAATGCACACTATATTTCTGCCAAAACACCTAAAAACTAACTGGGGAGAGGGCTTTATTTTTGTCTATTTTAAGCAAGATGAAGTTTTCAGAAAATAACCTTAAAAGGACAAATTGTCTTTTTCCTAAATAAATGTGAGGAAAAAATATAAAAAGAAAGGACTTTATCTCACAAAACAACAGATGTAGTTGGATCTTTTTTTTTTATTTTCATTCTAATATTAGCGATTGTATAGACGCATAGCAACATGTTTCCATTAAATGTGACGTTCTAAGAATAGGCCACAGCACATAAAGCGAAAATTTACAAGGGTGTCAGTCAACAATTTAATAAATTGAAAATCCATTTATCTGAATACAGAGTTCTGCCCTTCACTCCACTGCCTTTCCCTAACAGATGGTGTTGTGGGTGCTTATGTCCAATTTGATTTGAACCAAACCCTCAGCCAATTTTTACACTGGCATGAAATCTCAGCGAGCCAGATCCACACACTGGCAGTCAGAAATAGCAGCGGAGAGGGCGCGACATTGTGAAAGAACGATGAAGGGCAAAATCTGGAGCGACATTCGAGAAAGTCGCAGAAAAACTTTCCTTGTTGTTTCATTTTGCTTGTGTGCTGTTTTTTTTTCTTCTTCTTCTTCTTCTTCTTTCTTTCTGTCCCCTCCTCTGCATGTTGTTTTTGTGCCGAGCTGGAAAAATTAGCGATGCTATCTTAATGCTGTGTTTTTGCGGGAGACAGAGAAACGTTCCTTTCACACACACAGACACACACACACACACGCCATTTTCCCAATTGCCTCTGTGACCTCCATTATCATTAAATGGTGTTTGATAGCATCTAGACATTTGAATCCGCTGTGGACTAATTCAGCTCGGCCCCTGATAGCCGCTGCCACTGCACCTTATTAGGGACAAGCTATGGGACCGAACACAGATCTCATTTTCATTTTACTGCCTCATACTTTACAGGCTGAAGGGACCAAGTGTCAACTGTGGTACTGATAACCACCAAATACTGCTTGCTAATTGCCTGGTTAACAAACAGAGCCTCATGAGAGACTTTTGAATAGATAATAGAGGTTCGCATGCAACAATGGGTTATGCTGTATTTAAACTCGATGTATTCACTGAGGATCCTTTGAAAAGCGGCTTTGACAAGTATATTGTAGCTGCTGCTGTCAGGTGAAAACTTTTCAAAATATAAGAGAAGTCAACACTTTTTCTTTGCTTTGAGACGTTTTATGAGCCAAAAAGGTCAAAGATCTTTTGCAGCCAATAGAGATTCAAGATATAATCTACCAAGGAAACCATGAAAATCACACAAATTAGACTTTCAGCAATAATTTCTAAATTATGCGCAGATGCTAATGTGATTTACAGACTGTTGAAATCTTTAGTTTGGTGGAAAACTGATGTAATCAGAGACCTGTGAATCAACCAATCAGAAAAGCCAAAAAAAAAACAAAAAAAACAAAAAGGGTGTCTGCAAATTCTGCTTTCTCAACGTGATGTCAGAGTGAGGAGAGGGTTAAACAGTCAGGGCCGGCGCTCTCTTAATGCATGCACATCTCTCCCTGTCAAAAGCATCCTGTTGAAGTAGGCCAAGGCATGTGTATCGGTGTGTAACTGTGTGTGCGTATGTGTGTCGTACACAGTGGCTCGGGCTGCTGTAATGGAAAATGACACTTGCAATCTGTCTCGTGGCAATAACCCCTCTTCAGTGCTCTTGTCTCCACTCCACAAACGGCGTGCGCGCACACTTGTGCACGTGCACACGCACACACTTGATGTCTCTTGTCACCGCGGCAGCCCCTGGGTCGTCCTTGTCACTGCACAGCTTTATTGCATCACTTTAACGTGACAACAAAAGAAGACATTGTGCATTGCGTCTGCCTTGTATAGGAGGGGAACGGACCCACGCATTAACTCCGAAAGAGACAGACGGAGAGCACACACACACACACACACACACGTTTTCTCTTGTGAGTCGTGACATTTTTCGTCTGCCTGTCAAAGCAATGACAGAGAGACAGACAGACCAGCAAGACACTCCTGACCCACTAATGTTGCTTTGCATGTTGGAAGCCTATTCTAACAAGGCTGAGCAGTGACTTTAACATCCTCTACGCTTGTGTGTGTGTGTGTGTGTGTGTGTGTGTCTGTGTTTGTGCATGTGAGACTGATGGGTAAAGACTGTTATTTCTGATGCTATCATAGTTTTGGCCCTGTGTTGGCTGTTTGATTGACAGTTGGCTTGGCTTTAGAGTGGCTTTGCTTTGCCGGACGGCGGAGGCGGGACCCGCCTATTCCAGTTAACGCGAACGCTGTTGACAAGCACAAACAGACGCACACGCACACACTTCTCCCTCTGTTTATGCGTCTGTTTGAGTCTTGATATCCATCTCTGTCTCTTTTTGTCTTTCTTCTCTATGTGTGAATGTTTGTTCCATCTGTGCGTCGATCGGCCTGAGACAGAGCGCGTTGTAAAGTCTTAAGAATAGCCCACATTGTCCTGTGTGCTGCTCAAAGATAGGGCGACAGACATGTGAGAACCATTACACCAATGGCAACAACAGTCCAAACAGCACTGGAATGCTCTGCTGACTAGCATGTGTGTGTTTGTGCATGTGCATGTGCGCCGGCGAGTGTTTGTGTGTCTGACCTGTTGGAGTCATTGTGCTCCAATTATTCGCTCACGTCGACGTCTATCCCTGTAAATCTTTTCCTACTCCCCTATTTTCCTGGCAAGCTTGCATCGTTTTTTTGGGCGAAGAAAAAAAAAGTTTGATTGGTTGATGAGATTTGCCTCGTCAATAACAGCTGATGCTGCTGGTTAGGTCACATTTAGATCATTTAGCCATCTGTGGCCAACAAATAGGAAGGGTAGAACTCACAAATTAAATGATGGTGAGAGAACATACTGTAGTGACAGTGAAATAATAATTTTGCTCTGAAATATCACTTTTCTGTTCAATAAAATTGCACTTGACGGGATGAAAGCTGGACTACTACTTAATAAAAACAGATTTAAAGGAGCACTCCACCCATTTTACACATGAAGTTTAGTTTACTTGTCAGATAAGTACTACATCGTGTGAAAACTCAGTCTGGAGAGAGTTTCACAAAGTATAAAAAAAAACACCCTGTTGATGTCACTGTGATGTCATCAGGGTTATGTGGCTTGGGCTTGAGACTCGAGACAAAAAGCCAGCATTACAAACTAAAAGCACAGAATGTGGGCATTCAGAAAAGCAGTATGGGGCACGTAAGATCCAGTTTTTTGGGACTACACGTCAGGATATCGTGGCTGCTTCAATATTGACTAATTTAAATTAAAAAATTTAAAAAACTGTCTCTTGTGAGTTTTCCACCATTTGTCATTTAATAAACGCATGGGTCAGTAGCAGAGTATAGTAAATAATCACCTGCAAAAATGCTGTTACAAGCCCACTTAATGGTTAGTCAGACTCATTCAAGATCAATATGGCTCAAACTGACTGGAGAGGTGCCAACTGGAGCTCCAAACAACTCTAAAGTGCAGTCAGCACTTTCAAATTTGATATTCCCTAGGTCTAAATTTGATTGGTATACCTACCAAAACACTAATTAAAAGATAAATGCTCACAGCACTCAATTTATAGTATACGGTGAGTAATGAATGATTAAGACGTTTATCAAGTGAAGCTCAGCTTCTCTATTAACATATTGTGTGTATTTTATTAAATCAATCTTGTGTTAATCTGATCATCTATATCTTTATTAGAACAACTTAACTGCGTCAATTCAGTTACAGTTATGCCACCTATACAGATAAATATCATACATTTTCTAACTCCTCTCAGGCACAGCTCCTTGCATCAGTACTTCTTTTCTTCCTGAACATTCCTGACGGTCTTTGACCCTCTCTTTTTTCACCCCCCCACCATTCCTCAGACAAGACATCCAAGACTTTTAGAGCGGGTTAATTGTCTTAACAACGTCTGGCTCAGAGGAGACTGCAGCGGGATATGATAACCTTGGCCATAACCTCGTTAGCGTAATTAAACAAACCAACAAAACGGACAAGAAGGGCGTGATCTACAGTGAACTGGGACAAAGTCCAGTTCAGTTAGCGGGCTAGAAATCCTGTCTGTGTTTTCACATAGTAAACTGATGGGTGAGGGGGTTGGTGGGGTTAGACAGACAGAGGGCTCAATGTTAGAGAGTGCGTTTTGTGTGTGTGTGTGTGTGTGTGTGTATATGTGTGTGCTTTTTTGGGTGTAAGAGTGTGTCAGACAAACCGACATGACCTAACAAACAAGTGTCCAGTGTCTTAATGTGGACGGCGAGAGAGAGAGAGAGAGAGAGAGAGAGAGAGAGAGAGAGAGAGAGAGAGAGAGAGAGATCAAAATCTGCCAGGAGGAAAAGATGGAATGTTTCCCCCGATGCTTTGTGTCTATGAATGTGTTAGTTTTTAAAATGGACCCAGATAGCATCATCACCATTCCAAAGCCCACTACCCACCATCTGACACACACACACACACACACACACAGGAAGCTTGCAAACTCCACCCACATGTAAAGAATCCTTAAATAGCACTGTTACACACTGCTGATCATTGATATTCATAGTTAATCACCATTTTACTCACAAATTTCAAAAACAAGGATTCACATTCTAAATTTAAGCAAACAGTCGGGCGGAAAAAGGGTTGTGAGAGTGGGAAGGGGGTGCCAAAGAATGGTGACGCATGCAGACACACAAACACACGCGGATCATAAATGTTTAACGTTGAAGTTTCGTGGTGACACTTTAAAATGAAGCAGGGAGGGACGAGGAATGTAAGAGAACCCCTGACAGGTGTGTACATTTGTGCGCGCTACAAGACGACAGACAGGGCAGGATGGATGTTTTGGAGAAAAGAGAGGAACAAGTGAGTGTGAGCAGGACAGAGGGAGGGTGAAGGTGGAGAGGTATTAACACAGTTATATATAAACACAGTTACAGACCAAGCTAATATAACCAGACTGAACACAGAAACAAATCTATCATTGCCTATAACAGAAAACATCAACAAAAAATTAAATGTTGTATTAGTTTTGTGTTAACATTCTGCATTTGAAGGCCTGTACTTGCAGCTGACTATTGTAAATTCATATTAAAAAATATTGGAAAATAAAGCTGCAAATGAATTTGTGGTTCAAAAAGCTCAGTATCCTTTGACCTTTCAGTGTGTATGTTCAGTATTAGGTCCGTAACATTGCTGTGAAACGTCAAAGATTTTCAACCTGGCTTCGGCTTCTGTGAATAGTGATTTCCAAAATATTTTGAAAATAGCTCATTTAGTTAGAGGTATTTAGTCCTGACAAGCAAAATAATTAGAATTCTGAACCCTGACTGGCAGACAAAACCATTTAATTTAAAATTGGGAAAATGGTCTCCACTTCAACAGCTGTAAACATCACTAACTGGAAAAGCAATTATTTAGTGGGAGAATCAAGTCAAGATTAAAGGGGCACTCAAGCAATTTAGTACTGTACTCCCATAAAGTTAGGGGTCTCACAGAGAGCAGCAGTGATATCCTGACATTAAAAACTCTGGATCCTACATTTCCCATGATGCAACTTATTCAACTGCTGCAGTGATATTTCATGATAAACTTTCAACGTATTTCAACTTATTTCAAACACAACTTTAAAAGTGTAAAAACAAAAGAAATACTGAAATAGTACAATTACGCCTGTTTATGGATGTTTAGGTGAGTCCATAGCAACTCTGACTATGTATTAATGATCACTGTAGTATCACGTCATAATGCCCCTTTCACACCCACTGACTGTGATGTTTTGGAAAGGCTACAGAAACACACACCTGGGTTACAGGCAAGACTGGCGTAGAGCAGCTGATTTGCTTTGTCGGTATTACAATGAGCCAAGAAGCCCTGTGCTTGTGTGTGTACGTGTGCACTTCACCCTGTGTGTGCGCGCTTGCATCTAAGTGTGTGTATGTTTGGATGTTTGAATGTGTGTGTGTGTGTGTGTGTGTGTGTAGGTGACAGCTCCAGCCCCAAACTGACTGGCATCTGGCGGTGGCAGTTGTTTTAACAGCTGAGCTGACAGCATTAATCCGAACGCACCCAAATCAAAAGGAGACAACACCTGTTCACTGCTCCTGAGCCCAGCCGAGGAGGAGACGAGGGAGGGAGGGAAGGGGGGAGGGGGAGGAGGGAGAGAAAGACGGAGAGCGAAGTATGAATGGAGGCACGGAGTGAAAGAGATGGAGGGGGAGTGATTAGAAGCAGGTGGAGAGAGTGACGGGGACAAAGGGTGGAAGGAGGAGAAGGATGGAAGGAAAGTGGCCGAGAGGAGAAATAGAAGCAAGGATAGGGCAAGGATGGAAAGCAAGGGATGAGAGGGAGAAAAGAGAGAGAGAGTAGGGAAGGATGAGGTAGGAGAAAAGGAGGGGAAGGGGGGATGGGGGGACGATGAGAGCGGGCATGCTGCCAGGCAACACACACACGGCACTCTTTTCCCTGAGCGAAGCGGAAAGGGGCAGTGGGCCAAACGAGGAGGGAGGGGTGAAAACAGAGGGAAGGGAGGGGAGAGGTGAATGGATGGATAGAGGGATCCCACAGGGAGAGAGAGATAGAGAGAGGGAGTAGAGAGGCTGGAGAGAGGAGGGATGGGAGTGTGTGCAAAGGGAGGCAGGCAGGCAGACAGAGAAGTACAGCACTGATCTGTCCAGAGGGGCATCAGAGCTCCGACATGAGTGGCTGGTGATGGCCGATCTGCTGGCCAAGCAGTAGTGAAGGAAAAGAATGCAGCGGGAGTGAAGGGGGTGGGGGGTAAGTAGAGGCTGACGGGGATGCTTGTCTCCCAACATCTGGCTCAAATAAGGCTGGGGCTGGGGCCTGCGTTGCGGGTTCGAGGTTGCGACCCCTGAGGCTGACAACACAGACACCGCCACTTCATCTGTGGGACCCGCCCTCTGACCAGGCAGCCAAGGGTTAATTAATATAGACCCCGTGGCTTCAAAGACTGACACAGTGACTGGCTGACGGACCGGCTGAGTGACTGGGTCTCTGGCTGGCTGAATGGATGTCTGAGTAGCTACAAGACGGAGAAGCTGACTTCTTGGCAAGCTCGCTGGTGCACTGTAGGACTGGCTTCCTTGCTCGCTGACTGGCTGACATATTGTAAGACTGAGTGACTGAGTAACTAGCTCACCGACTTGTTGCGCCCGGAATGACTGGAGTGCTAAAGCTACACGACAGTGTGTGCACCACCTTGATATCTGTCATGTAAGAGGGAGCGGAAAAACAGTAAGGGTGGCCCGTGGGTGGTGATTACGTGGATTTTTGGCATCCGTCCATTCGCTATCCCTCATGCATCATGGGTAGCTGTGGCTCCTCGGTCAGGTCACGCAGGCTGGTTTGTTCGTCATCATGAGTGGAGCGACATATTGTACATGTGTGTTTTTGCTGCCGTGCGTGCAGAGAATCTAGCAAGAGCTATGCAGTGATACACACCAATCCCACGCCTCCACTCAGGCTGTTAAAGCCCCCTTACATCCATGTCAGGCCTTTAAATCCTGTACTGGACGCTGCCGACATGGGCGATAGGAGGATACAGCTTTGATGCTTTCACATGTGTGTTGGGGCTAAGATATAAAATTGTGCTAAGCTGATTGTGCTACTTTGCATGGATTATACTGGGGTGCTGGTCCACCTTTAAATCTTGAGTCATGGAACAAACATTAACATGTAAGAAACTAACTAAGCTGGAGAGTCAACTAAACATGCAGGCAAGAACGCGTTTCAACATGTTTAAGGAGTAATATTTCAAATAATCAATGAATAATGAATGAATATTATTAAGTTATTTTCCCTGGAAATTAACAAATACTTCAAAACCCAACACAGCTAACTAAACTCTGACTAAAATAACAGTTTCAAAAACTTTGTCTCCATTTTCCCTATAATTAGGACCACAAAGTCCTTTCCAGGAAACTTCCTGGGAAAGTATTAGGAAATTATGGATCCGTAAAATAAAGCGTTACCAATTCTTCTAATTGACCCTGTAATACGAAACTATGAAAAAGAACTATAAAAAGAATCAGCGCTATTAAAAGTCATGAATTCATTACTTATGAGCAACTTCCACCTATTTTGTCCTTTAATCAGAGGTAACTTAAATATGCCTCCATGTGCACTCACGAGAACGTTTGCATGGTAATAGAAATGTCTGGAAAGCTTAAAGCAAAGTGATAGCTTTTTATAACTTGCTATGGCACAATGTCAAGATCATGCATTTCATTTCAAAATGCAACATCCTCCTACTCACAAAGTAACTGCTGGCATGTCAGTAAACTACTTAATGGGAGGAGATCGATGAAGTTATCTGCTAACTGCAAATGACTCTTCTTACAAAGTGAAACTAGCCTCATCTGGCCTTTTGAAAACTGGTTGAACTCCAAGCAGTAATTCGTTTTCCACAATGTTTCTTAGAGTGTTTTTGTTGCTTAAGTGCCTCCGTGAAAAGTTTTTCAGATTTCTCAGCTGCATTTCATATCCTTTTGATAACATAAGTGAGGGACAAATGAAAGTCGGCGCACTTTACACAAAACTCATTCATCTTGCAGCCATTTTGCAGCATAAAAACATTCCTCTGTCTCTCCATGGGAATGGGAGAAAAGACCAAGAAAGGAAAATCACAGAAAAGGAAGAAAAAACAACAGGGCGTGCAAATGAAGAGAGTTTATGAGAAAGCTGAATAGATAAATCATGGATTCCACTGATTTGGTCATGGGACATGGTGCTGAATGGAAGTGAATGGGTGGATGCCAAAACACTGGGGCCTGTCTAATATTTGGGAGTCTGTGACAGGAGGCCTTTATGTGGGACAGTCTGAGTCACACAAATACACCCAAACATATTCATATGATGCGCATGCCACACAGGAAATGCGCAAATACATTCCTATTACGAAGAAATGCGCGCATGAACATCCCCCCTACCTGTCTCATCATCAGGTATCAACACAAATACACACACACTCATACACACTAAGTACTGTAGGACAGTCGAATTGTGGGTAGGTCACAATAGCCATGCTATGGAAGCCCTGGCTGATTCATGAACCTCAAGCCTTTGTCCTTAACTTAATGCCACGCCGGGAGGCCAATAACACACACAGACACACACACACCATCAGGAAAACCACAGGACCCTCTCTCCTCTCTATAAGCCCCTTTATGCTCATGTATTGGACAAAAGCTGGGGCACTGCTTTTCCCCCCAAACACACACACACAAACACACACATACACACATGCACACTATTCATCTCCTTAATATCGCTCATCTGGACTGGGAAGAATGGTTCGAAAGGAGTTTCATCCCCACTGATTGTCTCGTGCAAGGCTGGGGAGAGAATACCACGTTGAAAAGCAGACGCAAAACAATTCAATAAGAAAAGTGACTTGAATGCGCCTTTCATCGAGCCAACAATGGCCGGCCCCACAATAGGCCTCAGGTTCGCCCCATGACGTTGCCTGTTTCTCATGCCACAAAAGGAGAAAAAAAAAAAGAAAGAAGCCGAATTGACTCGATTTGAATTGTGAGCCATGTCCATGATGATTTTTTCCCCCGTCTACTACAAACGATGGCTAAGTTAAGTGACACAACGATACTCGGATAACCGAAAAGAATCATAAATTAAAAAAAAAAGGAACTGGTTTTCTTAGATGAGAAACATAAAGCGAGAGATCTGTGACTTGTTCCGAAGTGAGTTATATTTGTGCAAAAGGATGCCGTTTCTTTTTTTTTGTTGTGATCTTTCAGAGCAGAAAATGTTTGAATCTCATCACTGTAAGTTTTCTTTTTTTCCTCGAAGGTCACAGGATAGGAGGCGTACTATGAAAGAACACAAGGAGTTCAAACATTGTTAGTGAGAGGTTCAAGGCAGAGTTAGTCTCATGAGCATGATGTCAACTTCTCTTTAGCGAATGCTGACCGTGTATTTAGAGACCTTTAATTGGCGGACAGGACAAAATCTTGCATGTTTTTTTTTTTTTTTTTGCTCGCCTGAACTTTCTCTTTTTGCTTGTAGTGAATAAAAGAAAAAAAAAACAATTCTCTCTTTCAACCTCCCCCTCTGTTTCGTTCAATTCGCCTTCCTTTTCCCAGCGCGAGAAGAATGATCACGACAAACAATGGCTGTGAGAGTCCTGCTGCACTTCACGTTAATTTATACAACTAACTAATTACCGACAAAGGGTGGAAATCACATAAAGACGTTCCCCCGCTCCCACGCTAGGGCTGTGAACCTGCTGCTGTAAGTGTGTGTGTGTTGAAAGGACGCAAATTCCCCTTAGGGATCTGTGCCTAAAAGTCGCAGGTCCATGTGATGACTTGCAAAGGTTGTATATGCCATTATTGATGTTTATAGTGTGTGTGCATGTGTGTGTGTGTGTGTTTGACATAACCTCCCAGATAGCAGAGCAGTGGAAGGATTAAGAAAAGTGAAGGAAGGGGGTGGACTGATGGACGGATGAACGAGAGACTGCCTCGATCCCTCCACTTCTCCGGCTCTCTCCCCCCCCTCCCTTTCTTTCTCTCTCTCCTTCTTCTTAGCAGAATGTATCCGCCCTTCCCATTGTCACCCATTGGAGTGTACGGAGGCGTGAGGGAGCTCCGGCCACTGTGTGCTTGTGTGGCACAATGGCCTTGCCTAAGTGCTGTCCTATAAAATGCCTCAGTGCTCTCTAAAAGCAAGCCCTGGATTCCCTCCCTGCCTTGAAAATAGATGAAGTGCTGTGCGTGCATGTGTGAGCATGTGTGTGTGTGTGTGTGTTGTGTGACATCTGTCATTGAGTTGGCATTTTCAGTATGGAAACCAGTGCCTTGGAGCAGCGAGTACACTCAGCCATAAAAACACCATTCTGGTTGACCTCGAGGTTGCTGTCGTGGCTGTAAACCTGACCGTGTGTGAGTGTGTCTCTTGTTTCCCTGCACGTGTGTCCAGATCAAGGCTATAAAGTACAGAGGCCAGGGTCTGACCCCCAGAGCTGCACCCTGGTTCAATAAAACAACACAAATATTGCCGTTTGTTGACCCAGACGACGTCACAGAATGGAGAGGCAAGTGAACACAGGAGCCTCACAATCAAGCTCGGTGCAGAAGTGTTTCCAGCACTAACTTATGTCTCATAAGCAATCAATCTGTCAAACTGGATGTCAGAGGGCAATTTGTAGTGGGCTTTTTTTCTATTGTTGAAATCAGACATTGAAGAAGAAACTGCAGTGACATTAATGCACTTTCAAATGCAGCTGAATCAATACAAATTTCTATCACAAGACTTTTTCATAGGAAATGAAGTCTTGACACAGAGTCCATAAAACTGAGGCATACTTTTGAATTTGGCTGCTACTTAAATAAGACGCAAAGAACTGACAAGTGTTTCTGCGTGTAAGGTGACGCCTCGTTAAAACACAAATGCAGTCTGAATCACACGCTGTCCGTCAGTGGCTCACATCATTTAGGCTTGATGCAATGTCGGAAGGTGTATTCCGTGTTTACCCCTGTTTATAGCAGAGAAAAAGAGAAACGATAAAAGAAAATAGTCCCAGAGGCTGTGGAGCCCCGGTGACGGGTAGCTGTAGCTGGGTAGCAGAGGGTCAACAGACGGGCCCGGCAACGACGGAGCTCAGCTGGCACTTAATGTGAGCCACTTACAGTCGAGGCTGCCATACAGAGAGGGAAGGAGTAAAAGAAGAGAGTAGAGGAGAGACGAGAGAAGAGGAGAGGAGAGGAGGAATGAGGCTGAGTGTCTGGTGAAAGTCCAGGGCAGTGGATGTACCACTCCAGGGGCCGAGAGGAACATCTGTGCCCCATTTAGTGATGTTTCTTCTCCTTTTAATTCCCCTCATTTTTCTTCCCTTTCATTTTGCAGTTTATTATCTCATTCTATCTATCTATCTATCTATCTATCTATCTATCTATCTATCTATCAGGTGCATATCTGTTTTCCCACAGCTGGGATAATAGATTATCACTAGGCCTTGCTCTGTGGCACAGGGGTCACAAGGGGTTAAATGGCAAGTCCAAGGGAAATGTCCAGGTGTGTGTGTGTGTGTCTGTCTGTGTGTGTGTGTTCAGCTGGACAGGTGTATGTGTTCTCGTGCAGCCATCTCTCCTGGGTTTTAGCACCAGCTCTCCTCTCGACCCCGCGCCTCCCGCGATGCTCTGCACTCTGCTCTCATTATTCCACGTAATAACACACACACACACTCCAGCACGAACCCGCTCGCCCGGATGCCTCGAATCCAGGCAAAAACACACACACACACACGCGTACACACAAGGCAGTGTCATGGCATTCTTATCCTCGCTCTTCCTCCCTGTCGCTCCTGAAGAATTTATTAAAGGCGGCGGCTGGTGGTTTGTATGTGTGCGTCTCTGCACATATATGTGCTGGTGTGTGTGAGTATGCGAGTGTGTATCTCCAGGGTAGCAGGTGGCCGGTGGAGTGAGACAGGAGATGAATGGAGAGAGCAGGAGAGCGGTGGAGCATGGTTGGGCCAGGCCATGGGGGACAACATGGCTAGTCATTTATTAGAGGCCAACACACATACAGACACACAGACGCACACACACCTTGCATACATTCAGCCAAATGCAATCCTTCCCATAAAACACACACACGTGCACACACTGTCACAAATACATATGCAAATACACATACACAAGTATACAGTCTCCCAACGGCTCAACGGCACACACACACACACACACACACACACACACACACACACTGACCTAGTATCTACCACTCTCCATTCATCTAGCCTAAGTAGAGCAACACTAGCCACAGACACAAAACTATATCTTTCAAACTTAAGCCATACGTGTGTGTGTGTGTGTGTGTGTGTGTCTGATGTCTAGCTCAGGGCGTGCCTTCGTTAAGTCAAGCTCCTCATTCCGTTTCGAGATGTTTATCGTTTTCTGACCCATTTCGTGTCTTTGGCCCCTTGTTCACATCCCTCCTGGTGTTAATGTTCCTACACTCTAAATGTGTGTGTGTCATTGATCCAGCTGGAAGCAGTGTGCGAGCATGTGTGTAAGGGAGAGAGAGAGAGAGAGAGACAGAGAGAGCAGTAATATTCCAGGCCTTTCATAATGATTAAAGCCTTCATTAAATTTTCATCCCAACCTGCTGTTTGCTGCTAATGGCCTTTGTGAGCCACACAGCCAAACAATAGCTAGCCGGGCACAGAAAAGGGATTTCTATCTCGCGTTCAATACCGCCCCTCGTCCTCCCCCCCAGCCCCCTCTTTCTCTCCATTTGCCTCTGCTTCTCTTCATCTTTTCTCAGCATCCCTTTTCTTCCTTTACTCTCTTTTCTTTCTTCCTTTCTCTCTTGCTTGGCCTGGGTTTTTGTTAGTGTGTGTGTGTGCATGTGTGTGTGTGTGTGTGTGTGTGTGTGATGGGTCTGGAGGCGCTGGGGCCTTTTGTTAGCGCGTTTCATTTAAACGTAGGGCAGATAATGCTCCGGGTTGGTTTGGATGCCGTACCACTGTGGCACTCTGCTAATGGGGTCTGTGAAGACACTGGTCTTTCCTCTCCTTCACTCCTCTCTCCTTCCCTTCCTCCTTCTGTCTTTCCTTCTCCATCCTTCTCCCTCTCTCTTCCTCTGTCTCTTTCTCCCTGCGCTGGCTGACTCATAAAGATCCATTATTGTTGTTTTTTTCCTATGCAGCCAGTTCATGAGGTCTAGCGAAGCAGCGAACAACCCAAAACACACCTCAATTACAGCTCAGCTCGACAAACAGCCCAGTTTTTTTTCTTTCTTACTCTCCCTCTCTCTCTCCCTCCCTCTCTTTTTTTGTAAAATGTGCCACAACAGGCCTCTCTATTGACTGGAATAAAAACAACCAGACGGCGAGAGCTGACCAGCAGTCTCAGCCGCTTTGAAAACCTTACAGAAAAGCCTGGAAAATAAGGTTAGCACATCGCAGCTTGAAATGAAAGCCTGTTGATGTGCTGTCGGGACACAAACACACATACACACATGAACACTTACACTTGAAAGACAAATACACACTGCACTCCTGCACTGTTCTTTCACCTTTTGGGCACAAGGCTGCATACTGCATACAGAGATGTTTGAATAGAAATCTAGAAATCACCCGTGCACAGCAGTGGTGGATTGAGGAGCTGAAGAGAGAGTACGGGCGGATATAAGAAGATCTAGCAGTTGTTATAGCATGCATCTGCTTTAGAGGTCCAAGCAAGAGAATTGGAATTTCGTAAATATTAAGTTGGTTGGACAATTATGATCTCCTGAAGAAGAGCACATCAAGAGAATGATTTATTGTTGCAGGAAGTTAAAACAGGACTTTCAATTTTTTTCTAGAAATTCGTTAGAAAGAGCATCTCAACAGATTATTTTTGGAATTAGTTGTAATGACTTTATTGTTCCTATATTGTTGCTGATTTCGCCTGTAGCTGCTTGTTGATTGATGGCTGCTGCCAGTGTTGGTGCCGTCTCTCTATTATGGTCTGTTCAGCTTGACCACATTTTGGATCGGGTCCAATAATCCTCAGGTCAGATCTGACTGCGCTCAGGCCCCCTTTCATATCGACTCTCTCTCCAAAGAAAAAATAAATAAAAAATCAAAATCAAACACACTGTGTTCATGTAGGTTCATCACAGATGTGTTCAACATTTTGGACCCACGAAGACCTCTAAGTCAGTCTGTGTAGCACATAAAAGATGTTCCCACGTATAAAGCACAGTGTTGTTTATATTACCCCTTCAGTTGGACACCTGTTGGTAATATTCTTATCACATTATCACTTTCATATATTCACAGACCCCCCCCTCTCATTTGCCCAATAAAAATTTGAATTTGCCATGGGCTAAATTTATCTTGTGACTGCAACTGTAGCCCAAGGCTAAACTTGAGAAAAAAATGTGAGAGCTAATAGAGCTAAACTATGTAGCCTTTGGCATAAATCTGAAGTCTCTTCAATATGTGGAAACTTTATCAGAATGCTGAGAGAGCCTCAACACACTAGTAACAAAGGCAACAGGAAAGGTGATACGTTGAATTTAACCATCGACAGAGAGAAATCTTAATGAGTTTCTCTCCCTTAAAATAAAAAACATCCAAGTAAGTTTACAGGCTTTCCTCACACTCACACAAACACTACACACATCTTATCTGTCAAGTTGTGATAAATATGCAAAGCATGGTGGACAATAGGCCCAAACAGCTGATGCTGTCTGTCTGTGTGCTGGAAAAACAAAGGCTCGCCTCTCCTCTGAATGTGTATGGGTTCATAACAGAGAGAGAGAGGCAGTAGAGAAAACAAGGGAGAAAGATGAAGAAGAAGAAGAAGAAGAAAAGAACAACAGAGAGTGATAAAAGAGCAGCGCAGAGCCAGAAAGATGGTGGGAAGTTGCAGATCACACATCTGGCTGCACAAACATCCCCTTTCACTACTGACCTTCTGGCTCGTTCTTGATCAGCTCTTCCATCTTGCGTTGTTTCAGTGTGTCCACCACGTCTGCCAGGCTGCCCTTACGTCTCTCGGGAGTCCCCAGGGTACCCGTGGCCGAGCCCCCGTCACTGCAGGGTCGCCCCCCACCTCCGCCTTCTTCTTTGCCCGGTGAGGTAGCATTGTGCTGGGGGTAAGGACTCAGAGAGCTCCCCTTAGTGCCGTCCAGCTCCTGGAAGGGAAGGAGGAAAATTATTAGATTGAAAAACTACCTCAAATTTAAGACATAAATAAAGAAACTCTGGCTGGGAGAAAAAAAGGAAGGAGGAGGTGGGGGAGGAACTGGCATAGACCCACTCATTATCTCCACCCTTCCTTTATTCTCATAGCTCAATGCGACCAACTGTCATCCCTGGCCAGTTATCTCAAGTTAGGGCATACTTCGTCTTTTTCTTACATCCTCTGGAATCTGCATTTGACTGACTTGGAAGTACTTGACAGAAAGAGCACATGAAACAACTGCAAAAGACTCTGCACCCTCTCACGTTAACTCTTCGTTACAAAGCCTTCAGCGGCTCGGCTTTGAGGGACATCCAATGCTACTGTAACAAATCCCAAGCCCAAGTTTCAGCGCTGCGCTACTTTTGTCCAAAGACAATTAATGCTGAAGATGCAACTCCATCAAACAGAAAAAAAATCACAAAAAAGTAGATCCCTTTTCAAAAAACAAAGCTTTGGAGCGGTGTCAAATCATTTCCATAAATCTATGAAAGGACTGCATGACAGCTACAAAATATAATATATACAGCTCACAGAAAGGCTCTGTGCCTTTTGCCAAGCTGTCGTGATGAATAATTATCCTACTGTCTTGTAGCTAAAGTTTAGTCTTTAACACGTGAAGTTTAACTTTCATACGACTGATCCCCAAATTCCTAATTTAAAAAAAAAAACTGTACTCCTAGTTGTTTAAAGTCTCCCTCCTCTCCAAAAATGATTCACATGGATGTTGGAGCTTGTTTTGCAGAACACTGTACACGCAAGTTTGACTCTACATGACAGAACTATCCGTAAGATTGAGTCATGTACGTGCAGGCATGTTTTAGTGACATCACAAGGGTAATACGAAAATTCATAAAACATATCAGATGACAAAAATGAAAAATGATTTAAAAACAGATTCTTTCTATTGGAGGTATTTTAAATGATGAAGTTTGATAACCATAAGAAAACACCCCCGGACAGCAGCTGAACAGTAACTAACTTGTAATCTTAATCTTTGACCTAATAAAATCTGTGTTTGTTTGACTACAGAGTTAATGCAGGCTAAGCCCAATTAACAATGACACTGAGAAGGAGGATGGCGTCAGCTTCAACGGGAACTCACATGATCTCTTTGTCACACGCACATGTATAGATAAGTGTGTGTACTGTACACATGCATACACCTAAATGCATCGACAGACACTCAGGCACATACAGTATCTTCGCACATGCACTCACAGGTGTGTTAAGGTGTGTGTGTGTGTTGTGCTCTTTAATTACAGAAACAGAGTCAGTCAGGCTGCCAGGCTGTCTGTCAGCTCAGCTCTTTGTAGACAGGAGGGTCAATAGTCCACAAGGTTAATCTTTGGTTAATCCTACCACAATATGGAGCATGCCACCTGTGACAGTAGCACACATATTCAGTACCTGTTTGTTTGTATGTGGGTGTCCATGTGTGGGAGACGCACAGGGACAGACAGATAAGACAGACAGACAGACAGACTGTCAGCTGTATTAATGACATTAAAGTGTATTTAGGCAGAGATAGTTTTCTAATCATTAACTCGCACGCTGCAAGTTGAAGTGGAACTTAATACCGAGATCACAGTCCATGATGAAGTCATCTAGACCCCACGTGACCCCAGATTTTATTGTTCTTCTTTCCTACAGCCACTTTTTGTTTTATAAAAGCATCCATTTGAGGAGAGAAGAAAATAAGGCGAGTCTCCAATAATTCCTCTGTGTTCTGCTGAGAGAATAAATCCAGGCAAAGGTTTTCAATATTGACGATGCTTTCATTGTCAGCGGCCAAACACTGTATGAGAGGTACAGCAGACCATTATCACTTGCTGTTTTCTATACTTCACTGACTCTCCCTCTGCGGCTCCGTGTTTCCACAGTCTGAATAAGTGAGCGCACTCAATAATTCACTAATTCTCTCCTTGCCGTTCATGTGCATGCATTGTAACAGGGGGCCATGATATGGCTGTAACAGCGTTATATACATGACGAGGTGATGAGGCTTCAATCAGTCGCTGTCAAGGCTACTTACACACTGGCTGAGGGCTGCTCTGCGCTGGGAAAGTGTGTTATAATCTTAAAGCGCTGAAAGACTCTTCACTCGTCTCCTCTCACTACCTGACCAAGTGATGGCTCAACCTGCTCCTGTCTTTCTTTGTTGCTTCATCTTATCCTTCACCCTCTCCTGTTCTTCAGATTAGGGAAATTCAGACTTCAAATGAGCAGCTTTGTGATTACGAGTTGCATCAGTGCCGGCGCGGCGTGCAAATGTAACGAGACAAGAGGAAGAGAAGGAGTGCAAGTGGGTAGAAGTCAAGGAAAGACAGAGAGCGCGAAAGGCGAAAGAGAAAAAGAAAAGCAGTGTTATTAGAGGAAATGGGAGAGAGGGAGAGTTGACAGAGAGATACGTGAAGAAAAAGAGAGGGAGGGAGAGAGGAAGGCAGGCGTCTTGAAGGCAACGGTCACACCTGTCACATCCCATTTATCTAATCCAGCGCCTACTTAAAACAGCCGCACTGTTTCCTTTCGAGAAAGATGTCGCGCAAACAAAACAAACAGAACAAGAATACGGGAGAAGAGATGGAGGGAGTGAAGGGGGGGTGGAGTCGAGGGGGTGAGGGGTTGTCGGATCTCTTCGCCCTGTCGAAAATCTGCCAGGGAGATGTCATCTCACTGCGTCCAACAATGAAGGTCATTTCCCAATCAAAGGGAATTAGCGGGGAGCCGTGGCTTCTTCAAAGACCTGGTAAATTAGGGCCCATGACATTATTTATGTGCGAAGTCAGACAGACAGTCTTATCCCGAAGGCAACTTAAATGGCTTATGATTTTTTTTTTTTTAACCCCATCAACCTCCCAGCATATAATCCATGTGCCCCGCTGACATTTTTTTACCCTGGCGGTTTGCGAAAGTCCAAGACAGAGGGATCAAACACGACAAGCCGGATTCCTTATTGTAAACTGGTGTCGCTCAGCCAACGCGTGCACAGTGACTTGTTCCCGCAATCGTGCGGGTCGCCAAACTTTTCTCATCAACATGCATTTATTCAAAAGTACAAACAAGAAATTCTGGATACTGTAAACGTTCATGCCCTCTCGGTGCATGTGTGTGAGCAGGTTTTTTGCCATTTCTGTACGCATATGTGTGACACTGTGAGTGCACATCGCCTGTAGGTGTGCGTGTGTGTGTGTGTGTGTGTGTGTAAATGTGTGAGTGCCTGCATATATGTATTTATATGCACTGGATGTGGCAGGCTGGCAGTGTGGGCGGTTCTGCCTTTAGTTTGCAGATGTCAATTCTCTTCCAAAATGACTGGAACAAAGTAAAAATTGCGCCTCACTCTCTTTATCCTTTTACTGCCTCTGCAATGGAACCGAATTAAACAACTTTTGTCTTCTTAAGCTCATCTGTGAGGGGAGGTTGGTTTAAAAACACGTAACTCTTGCCAGAAAAAGAGGGAAAAAAATCCAAATGCTATTTTTTTTTTCCTACAGCCAGCACAGATGCCGCTGTTCATGTTCTTTTTTGATTTCTTCTTCGTCTTCTCTTCCTCCTTCTCTGTTGCCCGAAAGAAGAAAACCTCTCTCTCCCTCCTTCTCTCTACCATAGCCTGACATGTCTCGGGCCGTGCAAGGTGTATGTGTGAAAAACAATATTGGATGCTTGGCGCGTCGTTGTAGATCAAGGCATGGACAATATGGCAGTAGGAATAACTGGAAACAGCTGCTCAACTAAAATACACGCAAATATACACACCGTGAGATGTCACTGATCACTCCTGCAGGGGGGTAAAGACTTAGCTCTACGCCAGAGCTGCCAATCTCAGCGACATACACTTAACACACCTCCGACACACTGCCAAACACACACACACGCAGCAAATCCTTTTACATGCCATGGCTAAACAGAGACACTGTCAGTTTTGACTCTGTGGTCCCTCGGGCTGGGACAAGCAAGCAAACACACACGTTACTTTTATCCCCCTGTTCCAACAATATCATTGAGCTCTTTCACTGAAATAAAAAAACATATACTACATAAATATTTTAGTGTATTAATATCAGTGCATATTAAAAACAAAACAAACAAACTGCCTTTGAATTACTTGACAAATCTAACTCCACCAAACCTAATTCTAATCGAAACTTCTTGTCCGAGAATTACACACTTGCCCTCTCCTCATGTAAAAACATGCAGCTGTATTTTCCGTATTTTAAATAGCACTTTGGCTAAAGTGTACGCCAATATATTTTACCACGACCCCTTGCTGTTGACAGGCAAGCGTGTGTTGATTCATTAGTGCATCACTGGCATGAGAAATTAAGTGTGACCACTGTGTCTCAAGACTGCTCAATGACTGTGTTAAATCTGTCAGATTCTCATAAACACACACACAAATAATCACACATACAGATTAGACAAAAAAGAAGGGAAGAGGGGGCTCCGGGAGGAAAACGAAGAAGAAATAATGTCTGATGAAATATCTTTATAGTTTTCTAACGTGTTAGCGTGCATCTTGCCTGTTAATGAAATAATTAGTGTTTGTCCATTAACACATTTATGAGAGAAGATGCTTGCCTCTGCCTGATGTGAAAACAATTTTTTTTCTGCAAAGATTTGCAACGCACAAACATGAAAGACTTAAAAAAGAAAGCAAGCAAGAAGGAAAGGTATTAAAATTGTACTTGCACCACAGACTTAAAGGCATCCTGTTATAACAGTTCATCATTTTGGTTGTTTACTGGGGCTAGTTAAAAATCTGTCATTTAGAAACTTCAGCCGCATCATAACAGGATTCTGTGTTGATTGGCTGACCTCGCTGAACTACCGTTAAAATCCTTCCCATCAGGCATTTGAACTGAGCTGCACTCAATCTGGGTCCACCAGCACAGTGAGAACTTCACATTCAATGAAACACCCTTTTAGCTAAACTACATTCATTTGCAAACCATTATGAACAGTGCTATTTGTATCTACAGCCAGGGTTTGGACAAAAACACATTTAAAAAAAAAAAAAAGGGAATAATCTGGCACCTTTCAGCTTTTTAAAACATGTGAGTGCTGCTTTTTTTAAAAAATTATTATTCTGTTGGTGTGTGTGTGTGTGTGTGTGTGTGCGTGTGTGTGGCTGTACAGCTGCAGCAGGCAGGTAAAGCGGCTGGGCCAAAGCCGAGCAGGCAGGCGAGGCGGGCGGGATGAAGAGGTCAGTGTGTAGCCAAGCGCTTCTCTGTCGCCGTGTTAATTTACTATGACAAGATAAAGCTGTAATCTCGCACCCCCCCTTTCTCCCCCGCTGCTGCTTCACTTCCAAGTCAACCGGCCACCGATGAGCCATTTACTTCCCCCTATCACTTTACGACAATTGCCCTGAGAGAGACAGACCCCTGCCCCACAGCCTTAGAGTCCCACCAACACCCCCGCCTCGCAGTAAATCTCCTTCTCCCGCTCCAATTCTCTCACTATTTCTCTTCATCCACTCTTCACTGACAGTCAGCGGCAAAGGGATTGGCGCTACACCCACCCCCCCTCCCTCTACCACCTAAAAAAAATACTTAACACACATCTTACAACATGCCAAGCAGGCAGTCGGATAAGCCCCCATTCCACCCGCTAGTCATACACATCCTAGCCTGCCACTTAATAAGCCACATCAGCTATTACGCTGTATATGAGACCTCCCCGTAACGACACGCAAGTCCTTCTAACACACACTTCAAGCTGTTGTGTGTCATTTTGAGGACATTTAACAATTTTCCCGGCATACTGTCCAAAAGAGGACAGTGATCCTGTACAAAATATTACTGATAATAATGTTTGGATATTTGTTTTTGCACTTTGTGTAAATTGTGTGAATATAAAAAGATACATTTATCTAAATGAACCAGGAACAATCTACTCACTGTCCTAAACAGCAACAGATAACACAGAGTGTGTGTATGTGAGTGTTTGCATGCCTGTGTGGTCCCAGGACTTTGGTTTACAGTCGGCACATGCCACACATGAGTCCACCGCGGGAGGGGCCTGCAGGCTAATCAGCAGGCTAATTACGGAATTAGCTTTCCATTACAGCTCCTAAGCGCTGTTTCATTGTTTTACAGCATGCAAGCGTTTATCGTCAGTATGGGGGAAAGGTCGACGCTCGTTATCAGAGAGCTGCTATGACAAGGTGTGTATCAAGGTGATGGCCCTGGAGAGGCTGAGACAGTGTGTTATGCCCCGGCATACACCCTGTATCACACACACAAAGTGAAAATACACTGTAAAGAGCTCAGAGCACATAAGAGTTATTTATTTTTTAAAGAAGACAAAACGCTTTAACAGATGCCCTAAAATCTTAATAACATGTTTCTTATGTTGGAGAGTCAATATTTTGTTGTGCCAACATGATTTAATAAAATTACATAATGCATACCAGCAACACATAATACCCTATACAGTCACATAATCGCACTTATGCACCGAACATGCATTGCAAATCACACCACATGTATAGAATGTGGAATGAGTCACATGCTGGAAAAGCAGTCATCTTAAAAATGCACACATAGCTGTGTACTCAAACACACACATGCACGTCAACTAACACAAGTTTACAATAAGCCCGTATACTGTGAGGCCTGCACTAATATTTAACATGAATCGCACAGGAGATGCAATTCAAGTGTACAAATACACACACACACACACACACACACACACACACACACACACAGACTAATGCACTTTGTATACAGAGCCATACATACAGCACGACCACACAATGTCACACTTCATCCTCAAGAAAATGACTCACTGCAATGGCTCACATTTTGAAGTCACGCAACTGTGCATCAAATGGGCTCAAGGCGACAGCTGGTGGCGCGCACATAAAAGCAAAAACACGTGTGCACCTAAACAGTAGCCTTGAACCCTCATTTTTTCCCCCTGCATTTTTTAAAGAAAAAAAAAACTAACAGTCTCCAGCTTCCAGCACCACACTGCTTTTCACTCGGAGAGAAGGTCAATTTCTGTCTCTTTAGAAATCTCACACTTTTAATCTCTTTTGTGAATCTCTAGGTAGAAGTTACTTCCACGAAAGCAACACGAATAAAATTTGAAACATGTTTGAAACTAAATTATATATCCATGTCAGAAGATAACGAATATCAATCAATAAATCAATCAATGAAATTCATTTCTAGCTGAACGGATCTATATAAATATAAATTATTTTAGCGAAAGTTAATAAATAAAATAAGAATAATTTAGAAAGCCTGTATTTAAAAACATAAGGCTTGCACTCAGCACTGACTATCCCTCTGTAATGCTTGAGGTCAGGATTACTGTGAACATAATATGATCTGGTGTCTGTGTCCTAGTGGTCACTTTCAACCCCAAGCCTTGCAAACATACACAGGCAGACTGTGTGTCTCTCTATAAAGCCAAAAATGTATACAACTCAACTTTTTGGCCGTTTTTTCTCTTTATTTGGAAGCCTTCAGCATAGTCACTACAGGCAATATATTGTGAGTTGTACTATACATGTTTTTGGCAAAATAACACCAATAAATGTATGTTGAATTGGCTATTAGAAGTTCCTGTTTGCAATGCATCCATGGATGTAGAGACAACTATCAGTGAATCACACTGAAAATAAAGAAAAGTTTAAGAAAAGAGTGATTCTGTAGCAACTTCTGGAGGTTTAAGGTGTGTGTTTTTCAACAGATTTACCTCTATTTACTCTTTATGGACATCTGAAATAATATATTAATATAGATAACATAGTACTGATTGAGTACTAAATGCCCAAAAAATATGGAACATATCAGTGTGTTCAGATTAGTATGTGATTTTTGATGCAAACTGTTGTATTCGGGTGCAATGGGAAAAACTTTGAAGCAGTTAGAGATGCTGCACCCAGCTCATAGCATGATCCTGAGGTAGCGCTCAAGGCTGCCGTCACCCATAGGTGGGTTATTTCCCCTTGAGAAACAAAAAGCAAGTCTGGATGCCAATAAACGGTAGCTGTCCTTACCATGTTGGGGGGGCTGTCCAAGTTGCGGCTGGGGGGTGAGCGAGGGGACACCTTGCCGCAGTAGGAGGCCAGGGGGAGGTGGATGACACCGCCCAGTCCCTCACTATCCTCATCCTCCACTCGCTGTCTGCTGGTTGCCATGGTTACCTCTCCATCTGTCCCCCCATATGGAGAGGCTGGTCGCTTGGAAGACATCCTGGAAAAAAAAAGGGAGAAGGGAGATAGAAAGACAGCGAGAGAGAAGGGAAACAGTGAGCAGTATATTCAAAGGATGATATAATAGGTTGACAACTGGAGTTATATGACGGTGACACAAAATGTTAAGGTTCCTGTGGATACAATGTGTTCCTGTAAACTCCTGGAGCGTGTCCTCCAACTTTAAGTTTTACTCCCTTACTCCTACATTAAGACGTCTGAAAGTTTTTTCTCCCAGCAGGTATTCACCAAATCCCATTCAGCTTATCAACCTGCATCAATTCTCTCACTTCCCTTTTCTCTGGAGTAGTTTTTTTTTTTTTTTTTTTTTTGGTCGTTCATTCAGTTGACAGAGCACTCACAGCGCAACTCCGCACAATATCCCTTCAGTCAGTTTGTGAGCACCCAGCTCCTTGGCAGACCTTCAAACACACTCTCAGGACTTACAGTATGTTTACCATGGGGGCCATTCAACATTCACATTTTCCAAAAGACAGGGCCATTACTGCAAATGGAGCCCGCTTGCACTGGCATTGTGGAGGAAATGACCATGTCTTGACAATAGGCTTTCAGAGAGAGACACAGAGTGGGAAAGAGAGGGAAAAATAGAGAGACAGAGAGTGAGAGCAGTATGCACAGTGGCAATAATATGTGTTTATGAAAACCTCTGGACAATAGAGGAACTGGAGGAAAATAGCTAGCAATACGAGGGCCCCGCTGTTTGCATTTGTTACCGTGGCTTTGTTCCCTTGAAAAGAAGGAAAGGATATAAAGCCACATCTATTAGGTGAACTCTGTCTCTCACAAGGTAAATTTGCCTCCCTGTACTTCAGCTGAATAGGGATGCAGTGACTATGCGGCAATAATAGAATTTAATGTGCTTCTCAGCATCGCCTGAGTGCTTTCAGATGCACTTGTCAGCCTTGAAGCCACTGCGACTATGACCCCGGGTAATAGGCTGCTAAAGCTCAGTCGCACAGAGGCAACGCGTGACATGGATGGAGGGATGGAGGGATGGAGGCATGGATGGAGGGACTGTGAAAACTTGAGGGGAGGGGTGTGTGTGATGGTAAGCGGTGGTGAAATAAGCAACAGGCGTCTGACTCTTAAAGTCCACTGATTCTTTTGTTCCCTTTTTTCCTCAACAAGATTTTATTCCTCTGCTTTTCTTTCTATTCATCCTCTCTCTCTCTCTTTCTCTCTTTTTTTTTTAACAAATCCAAGAGTTAGATCTTCATGTCTTCACCCTCCTTTCATACCTCGTCTGCGTCTGATTTGCTCTGTCTTCCTCTCTGGCCTTTCTCCCTTAAATTCTTCCCCTCTCTCGCTGCTTGTCTCCGGTAAACTGATTACACTCTTGACTCTATTGGATTTCCTCTGGACTGTACATCTGGCATTGTTCCTAGGAGCAGCCACTGCTACTAATTCATTGCTTATTTACCTTATGACAGTGGAGAGGCAAACAATATTGAGTGCTGCTCACTGGAGGGGATGAGGAAAGCGCCATGCTAAGAAACATAACATGCAGCGTTATCACATCGCGGGTGATAGAGGTTAGAGTCAAAATCAAATAAACTCCACTGCAGTAATACCATAAAAAAAATAACTCACAAACATAGTGATGTTATTTAATTACCTTTAATTGTTTACGGAAGATGTTTGCCTGCAAGATTTATAAACCTCATAGATAATCTAATCACTGAAACCAATTTACAAATTGGTGCTATCATTTCCATATTGGTGAGAACCTTTATATGTCTAAAAATGTAAAGTTTTTTTAGCAACACGGAAAAGAAACTTTGTTTTCTTTGCATGCAATTTTGAGTTTCAATGAGCTCCGCGGGGCTTTTTAAAGGTCGGACAATTTTATCCACTTATGGAGGGGACCTGTGTATTACTTCATTTAAAGTCGAATCAGAAAATCACTAAATCGCCACTGTACAAATATGGCTGTAACACTACAGTCTCACTAATTTAATGACATGAAGCTCACTTCATCACATTGTATTTGTTACAATAATGCTGAACAAGTTGGAATCAATGTTTTCATGTAGGACAATGGGGTCAGAACACATACACATACATACAGTACAACAGGAATGTGTATCTGCAGCTGATTTCTTTATCTGTTTCTCTTGCACTCTGTCTTCGTGGGCTTGCTCAGCACAATCAGAGGCCATAAATGACCCGCAAAGACTTTGTTTTCATGACAAAAGACTTGATGATAAAAGTGCACCCTCTTATCGTCCGGTCATAAATATCAAAACTGAAATCGACTTGTGATAACGTTTATGATATTCATGATAAAATGACAAGAAGAAAGATGTGGGAGTGCTTGTGTGCGAGTCTGTGTGTGTGTGTTGTTCCACACACACTATCCAATACCCAGCTGTACAAACTGCAGGGCTTTGAGCCACGTGGCGCACACACACACACACACACACATATGTGTGCATACATAGAACAGAGGCCCTAACACTGCAGGTCTGTCTTCATCACTGCCTGTTTACTTTACCTCCTTTCACTCGCTCACACTGAGGCCTTTTGTTTCAGACGCACACCTTAGCCATAACCCTGTACACAGACCCGGGGTCAGCTTTGAATCCTCACACCCCACTAATGTTGCACCTCGGCTCAGCTATTTAAACTTCTTGGAAAGTAGGTGTGGACTTTTTTTTTTGTTTTGTTTAGACAATTTTATGGTCCATCATTTCACCACAGTAGCCACGTTGACATATCTGCATGGACAGTTACACATTAACACAGAAAACAGATATCCAAAAATTCAGACATCGCTCCACTCTTCTTATGAATAACTCGGTTACAAACATTTCATCATACTTTTTGCTGTTTTTTTTTATTTGGTTGTGTTTGGCATGTTTTTTTTTCTCTCTTCTTCTCCTCCCTCCACTCCTCTTCACACCAATTCAACCTCCCCCTCCCCAATTCTGCTACTACTTCCTCAAAAGGTGGGTGTCTATGAATGGGGAGGCCGTTCACAGCTCCTCTCCGGCTATAAAATCCCTCTCTCTCTCTCTCTCTCTCCCTCCTGTTCGCCTTTGAAGTCGAATTACTATACAATTGGGCACGGCGGGTGTGCAGGTTACGCCGGCTACTTCATTTAAAGTTTGGCAGGGCTGTCACGCTGGCGGAGACCTGGAGGAAGCCGCTTGAAAGAGGCGAGCGATGAAGAGGATTAAAAAAAAAACAAAAAAAAAAACGATGAGGTTTTATTAAGACGACAAATTGGCAGCGCGGTCCAGGTCGTAATTAGAGAATATTAGCATAATTCGGCCCAGTCCAACAATACCCAAAAAAAAAAAAAACGGAACACCTCACGCCAAACACAGGCATTAACACACGTCATACATGCACACATGCTGGTTGCCTTTTTCCACAAAGCAAACACAGTAATGATATTTCAAATGGCACGAAACAAATGCAACAATATTGCAATGAAAAATCACATTTTGATATGAACTCCAATCTGCTGCTGGTCTCATCTACCCCCCTAAACTCTCATTTCCCTTGCAGGAACCACACACACACACACACAAGCACGCACACGGTGAGAGCACTAAGCTGAGATTAGAGCACCACTTCCCCTTGGCTTTTTGATGATTAGCAGCTCCTCACTTAAGTCCCTCTCATATCACATATGTCCACTGCTGCTAAGTCACTAATCGGACAGCAACGTACGTCCATTAACGGGCCGAATAATCGCCATCAGCGGTGGTTAACCGTCCCCTTGGCCTTCGCTTTTACTGTGATCAACGCGTCCATTTCATGTTTGGCACGTCAGCGGTGGCACTTTTTTTACGCACACGCAAAGCGTGTTTAAATACAGGCGGCAGGCTTATGAACACGCAAGCGAAACACTTCAAAACACACACACACATAAATCACATAAATCAAATGAATTAAGCAAACGGGGGTAAAGATTTGTTTCAGCTTCAATGAAGAGTGAGGGGAAGAACAAAGCAGCCATCGCAGAAATGTCACAGGCTATCACACACACACACACTTACACACACACACACACACACACACACACACGCCCGGCTCTCTCGCTCTGTGTGTCTGGCTGCTAACATTATCATGGTGCTAACTGCTCTTGTTAACTCCTCTACTCAGAACAAGCTTTCAGGGAGCGTGGGAGCCTCCTCTGGAGAATTCCACAGTAAAGTGTGTGTGTGTGCGCTTCAGCGTTACGCATATGTGCGTGCGTGCGTGCGTGTGCCTGCGCTCAGCCTCTCTTTAAATTACAACCCATTATTTCAATCACCACAAACACTGCACAGTCAGTCCAATCCGTTGTCTACAGTAGAAATAAGCCAATTCTAAAGTGCTGTCAAGAGTCAAAGTGACACTTTTTTTTTCCCCCTTCTGCTACCTTATGACTGCTAAGAACTGCCTGCCTGTCACTCAGGTAGACTGCAGGTCTATTTGCGTGGAAATGCAAGCTATCTTTGAAATTGTTCTCTGAGGGAATGGAAGGGCATATCAAAAAAATAGTTGAGTGGAATGTGCCTTTCAGATAAGGCGCCCAGGGCGATTTGCCTCCGAGGAACAGACCGCAACATTTACATCCGAATGACACCTCAGGCGGGAATTTAAACAAATGTTTCCCCCCGTGTTGCGCTATCACTTGCTTTATTGCGATCGCTTTATTTCCCTCCCTCTCTTTTTCCTCTCTCTCTCTCTCGCTGCATTCCCTATGCCTCGTCTCAGCTTTCAAAAAAAAAGATTTCTTCCTCTCTCTCTCTCTCTCTCTCTGTCTCCATCCCTCTGTCACACACTCCTGAACTTATTTTAACATCGTCTGTCCTCCTGATCTTTCCCTTTCTCTGTCTTCCTGCCTCGCTCCCGCACACCCGGTGTTGTCTTACTTACTGTTCCCTCTTTACACAATCAGCTGTTTGTAAGAATGTCGCTCCATCCCTCCCCTCCTTCTCTCCCTTCTTCTCTGTGCAGACTCTTAAGGATATTGCCTAATATCTATTTATAGGCTGTCCTTTTGAACAGTGGGAAGAGTGGGGCAGCAACACAGAGGAAAGGCTGAGATGGAGGGATAAAGATTAACGGAGGGAGGACCTGGAGGAGGGAGTCGATGATATTCCTTTTTTCTGTGACTCTGTTAGGTCTGTATATTCTTGACAGCAGTAGATTTACAGCAGGCGTTAAGAACTTCTAAGCAGAAAAGCAGCAATTTTTACATTCCTCTCCAACATTTTGATAAGCCCAAACAAATGTCCAGAGCCCATCGCCATAATGGCAATTCGAAAGGTATTTCTGAAGATGTTTGGACATGAAGTGCAGCGGCACTGTAACATTGTTAAGTTAAAGAATTTCTGCTTTTGAGTACGGATACAAAAAATGCCCACATGACTTTCTCTGCTGAAGTAAACCGTGTGTAACCAGGAGAAAATCTGAACACTGCTCCTGTCTGTATATGCTCACACACTGACACACACACACACTGACACACCCTTACACACACACACACACACACACACAAAAGCGCAGACACACACTCAGCCTCACACACACACACACACACACACACAAAGCATCCTCTGTGAGGTGCCCTAAATCGGCGGCCGACAGCCCAAACCGTGTTTCCTGTCCAGCTTAACCACAAAAGGCAATAACACACAACCTAATGTCGCTGCTGTTAATCACACACTCGCACGCGCGCCGGAGAGACAGTCATGTGTTGTGTATGTGTGTGGAGAAGGCAAAGGGGGGGTAGGAGCAAAAGACGTGGGTTAACTCATGTGGCCTCTGGGACTACCTCTCTTTCTCACACTCTTTTTCGGTCTGTCTCTCTTGTCTATTCATCCACCCGAAGCTTTAGTCACTAGCGAGGCATCACTGCACATGCTTTCCTTGTCATGTTTTCAGCTTTTTCTTCCCTTCTTTGAAACCTTATTTATGTGTTTACACTGAGTCACCAGACATCGTCACTGACATTTTAGCAAAGAAGACAGGATGAAGAGGATATAAAGGGCAGAGGAGGAAGGAAGGAAATCTATCTATCTATCTATCTATCTATCTATCTATCTATCTATCTATCTATCTATCTATCTATCTATCTATCTATCTATCTATCTATCTGCATTGGGTAGGTCACCCTCAGTTTAAGGCCAAGTGAAGACAACTCGTGGGAAACTCTTGAGTGTTGCTATAGAAAAAGGAAGAAGAGGCAGAAGGAGAGAGTTGGGGGAGGAGGAGGAGGCGAGGGGTGAAAAGAGACAGACACGGAGAGGAAAAGTGCATCCGGTGGACGGCGGCCCCGCTCCCCTGGTGTTTTGCGAGGGGGAGACGCTGCATAATGTTTATTGAGCGAGGGACAGTGTTTTTCCATTGTTGTGCCAGGCCACTATTTGTGCCGCATTTGTTAAGCAATCCATAAAGGAGTCACAACATTTGTCTCACTGTCAGCGACTTGGCCTGCCCCTGTAAACCAGACGCACACACACACACACACACAAACACACACATATGCGAGCTCATTCTCTCACATAAATGACAACACACAAATACTCGCACACACACTCTCCCAGCTGGCCTCTTTCTTTCGTCCCGCACTTTGAAACTCTCCCACCACGGCCCAAATGGTCTCCTCCTTTTTCCTCTGACCCCCCCCCCCCCCCCCTCCTCCTCTCCCCCCCCCTCCCTCTCTCTCTATCTTCTCTCTCTCTTTCTCTCCCTCCCTCACTACCTGGAAAGACAGAGGTTTCATTGTAGCTCTCTGGTAGGGAGCTCCAAGCCTCTAACACTGTCTCCTATTGTAGATTGGAAGGATGGTAAACAGTGTGTGTGTGTGTGTGTGTGTGTGTGTGTGTGTGTGTGTGTGTGTGTGTGTGTGTGTGTGTGTGTGTGTGTGTGTGTGTGAGAGAGAGAGAGACAGAGAGAGAGAGAGCAAAATAGTGGGTTAGTGTAAGACAAGATGCCTGGATTGATGGATGACTGAAGAACAAGAAGAAGGAGAAGAGATGGAGAGAGTAAAGAGGGATGTGAAGTGTGAAGAGTGAAGTCCTTGATAAACACACACACACACACACACACACACACACTGCTGGAGTTTTCCTGCGCTGTTGACAATGCAATACCTCCAGCTGACCTTTAACCCCTACTCTGTGACCTCATGTCATATGACCAGACTCTAGTTAGCCTGGAGGGACACCTCTGTCTGTGTTTTACACACTCACACACACACACACACACTTCCATTCTCCTTCCCAGTCACTTGTAACACTCCATCACTCTCTCCTCTTCATCCCGGACCCCCCCGCCCCTTCAATAAACAACAACAACAAATGCAGTCCCCTCCGTTTCTTCTATTGGTTATCAGAGAGGGTCAGCTGATCGCACCGGGGTGGGAGGTCGTGCTGGGAGAAAGTTACTGAGAGAGGGGAGAGAGAGGGTGGGGGGCTTTAACATTCTCCTCTGGTATTTTTCTGTCTGTCTGTCGTTCTTTCTTTCCTTTTCTTTCTTTTTGCCCCCCTCTCGCTCCGTGGATGGAGACACGGTTATCAAGGCTCTCTGGGGACAGACAATATGGCCCAGACAATGGCCTCCAGTCTGAGGTGGTGGTGGGAGAGAGAGGGGGAGAAAAAGAGAGGTAGGGAGAGAGAGAGAGAGAGAGAGAGAGAGAGAGAGAGAGAGGGAGGGGTTGGGTGAGGGAGGCCAGGACAGGGCCACAGGGGAAGAGAGGGGCAGAATAGCGCATTAGTTTGCAGAGCACGGACACTCTACTCAATTACTACTCTCTCTCTCTCTCTCTCCCCCTCTCCCTCAGCACAGAGACACTTACACTAGAAACAGCACCGCTCACTTCAATTGGAAACAAGTTTTTAAATCAGCAGCTGCAAGAATTTCTCCCTTTAAACTGCCCACAGCTCCATGATTACAAAATAAAACTCAATAATTATTCATATAAATAAAAATAAAAACAGTTGGGAGACTTCAGGATTCAGATTTAGATGAAGTTGTTAAAAAATACTTACGTTGCAAGTTCATTCACCGTTCAAAATGTTACTTTAGATGTCATCAGCACAACAAGTATGGGTTTTCAAAATAAAGTAATTATTCAGCCTTTTATTATATACAGTACAATATTAGATTATTATTACTGGTGCATTCATGTGTACGCGGCTGCTTACGGTTGTAGGCAAGCAGATTTCAACTGCTTTACATACAGTTGTTTAATCTGCAATGATATTAATTATTATTTTGTAGGTAACATCTTCAAAGAATCTACCACAGTAATTATAGCTGTTCAATAAATGTATTTGAGGAAACAAGCACAATATTTTCTTCCGAAACGTAGCAGAGTAGATGGAAAGACTCACTTCACTGAATGTACTTACTAAATCAGATTTTCTACTGCAACAAAAAACAAAAACAGTTTGTCTCAGTGAAATTAGGTAAAAATCCTTCAGGCTGCTGATGCCGTCCTTGTTGCTGAACACGACGCAGCTAATGTCAGACTGTATCTGAGCGTGTCCTGCTTAAACTGCTCAAAGTGTTGACACATCCACTGTTGACTTCCCCCCCCCCTCCCCTTCAAACACACTGACACACACACAAACACCCCAATAAACGGAGGAGACAAATGGAGTGGTGCGACAATCCACCACTGCCTTCCTCTCCTCCCTCCCCTCACCACCTCAACATCGCACCCAGCACCCCATGCCCACCCCCTCAATCTCCTGCACTCTCACTTTTCTGTGACCCTGCTTCTTCTTCTTCTTCTTCTCCTACTGCTCCTTCTCCTGTCCATCAGCTAGGAATGTGTCAGTTTGACCACATCGTTTCTTTTGCTTCATCTCCACATCCACTGCCACACACAAGCTCCTTCAAATGCCTCCCTTTCTCTGTCTTTTCCCGCTGTGTTTTGGTTGCTTTGGCTTTCTCCGTTTATTTCTGTTCTGTTTGTGCGAACAGATGAGGCCGTGTTAGCGAAGGCAGTCTGTTTCCACTATTTTCAGCTTCGACTGGAAATTTTGATACATAGCCGTGCGCTCAGAGAACCAAAAAAAATAGTTGAAATCAGAAGAAGCTGAATTGGAATATATAATTAGAATAAAACATAATATAAAACACATAATATTCAAGCTCTGTCAAAGCATGAAGTGCATTTCTAACAGCCAAGCAAGAAGAGACAAAACAAACATATCACTATACTTTTGTTGGCTTAAATAAAATGAGATTAAAAATGTTTTTCTCAAACTCACATTCAACAGCAATTCAATAAAAAAAAAAAAAATCAGTCACGATTTCCAAAGTCGAGAAAAAAAAACTTGCATTTCCATTCGGACAAACCTTTCTCTAGAAACTCTGACAAACTCTTCTTCGTGAGCTATTTTCAATCAAGTGACTCAGAGTGAATTTTCTCAACAATATGATTTAGAGGAAAAGAAAAAAGAAGAAAAGGGGAAGAAGAGTTAAAGACTGAAAGAAGAGGAAGTTTGATAAGAGGATGAAGAAGAAGCAGGGCAGACACTTACAGAGACGCAGGAACGGAGAGCATCGCGACCACCGAGGCTGGAGCGCACACACACTGGCAACTCACACACACTCCGCTCCGCCGAGAGACTACCGCTCAACACACACACACACACACACACACACTCTAAACACACACACACACACACGGAATGGAAGATACCCCTCTCTCGCTCACACACATGCATCCACATATGAACACACACACACACACACGCAGACACACACACGGCCAGAGCCGTGATGGAGTGCATTACTGGAAAGCAAGAGTTTTAAGCGCTCTCCTCCTAAGTCATTGTAATCCCTGCATTTATCTCCATACATTCTGCTTTTCTGTGTAATCCTTTAAATTTTTAATTCCTCCTAGCTGTTGTTATCTTTTTTTTTCTCTCTCTCCTCAACCACTTTGCTGGATTGAACGGTTTATTAAAAACACATTTTTTGCCACATCTAAATGTGTTCTTAATTCAAGGGGGCCCCTAAAATCCCCCACCACCACCACCACCCCAGCGGCGACCCTAGTTTATCTCGGAACAAAGATTAGTTTCATCGGGGCAAAACAGAGCGCTACTTTAATGCAATAAAAGTCAAGCAGGCGAAGGCGTCTGTGTGTGTGTGTGTTAGTATTAAAACGCCGGGTATTATAACATAATCTGTCTCTCACAGCATTAGCATCAAACAGCCATTATTCCACAGGCAAAAGCCACTTGTGTTGACAGTGTCGGAATAGGGCAAGGTTAGAGGGTTCGCACCTCTAAATGAAGCAGGCCCGCACAAACATCAGAGGAGCACAGTGAGATTAACATTAGCATAACGCAAGGAGAGAAAAAAACAACAACACCTCGTAGAGTGACAATAGGATTACTGAGGGTTTGCATGTATTGGATTTGGATTAAGTGAAAAATAAATTGCAAATAAGTAAATTTTTAAAAAGAGGATGCTGAGCACGAGGCTGTAAACATTTCAAGTTCAGATTGAAGTGATGATTTATTATGGCTGTTTGTTGAACTTTTAAAAAGTTCTTTTGAAAAGTGTTATTTGAAATGTAAAAATGCAGAAATTCTCAGAATATTTTTGACTTGTTGATCACGCCTTCACATGTTAGGCTGCCACAGGAGGGGGCATATAAATAGCTGATACGGTAAAGCAGAAGTAAATAAAGTTGTGGTGAGCAGTGGAGATGAAATGATGAGAGGACTTTGACATACACACACACACACACACACACACACTGTTTTAAACAGTTTGTCTATGGAGATATTGAACTGAATCAACACAACTTGAGGAGGCACAGAGGACAAGAGAGTTCTGTTTGCACTTTTTCTACTGCTGGGACAAACATGCATGAACACACACACACACACACACACACACACACACACACAGACAAACTCATACACACATTTAATGCCTACATTGTCCCGGCTGTGCATATATGATATATCTCCCAGAAGAATGGGAGTCAATCATCAACTCTCCTTTTCCATCTCTCTGTCACACACACACACACACACATACACACACAAGCTTCAAACTCAGCCGACTCGCTGAGACAGTTCACATGGTTTACACACACACACACACACACACACACACACACACACACACACACGGAGCGAGTCTTCTCTTTGCACATGCCTTTCTACTTCCCCTCCCTGTCGCTGTCCCGCTCTGTCCCGTCCTCTGTCTCTGTCATCTGTATGTGAATGTGTGTGTGTGTGCGCGTGCGCGCGTGCGTGCGTGTGTGTGTGTGAGAAAGCGTTGCGTACCTGTTACACTCCTGAGGTAGCTCAGGCTCAGTGAGCATGCTGGAGTAAGGGTCCGTCTCTCTCGACAACAACAACATAAAACAGTCCAACAATGCTCAGATGAACAAGGTTAGTCTCCCCAAAACAAGACGGGATAGAAGTGATCCTTCAACCTCTCACACACACTGCTGATTCTCTCTCTCTCTCTCTCTCTCTCTCTCTCTCTCTCTGTTCCTCTCTGTCTCTCTACTCACACACTTTCAGCCTAACACCCTCCCTCTCTCTCTCTCTCTTTCTCTCTCTCTGCCTCTGTCCCTCCTCTTCTCCCTCCCTCGCTGTAAGCTGTGAGATCTAGGCTCAGCTCTTAAAGGGCCAGCAGCAGAGCCTCTTTTTCTGTGCGTGTGTGTGTGTGTGTGCGAGTGTGTGTGTGAGAGAGAGAGGGATAGAGAGAGAGAGAGAGAGAGAGAGAGAGAGCAAAGGGGAGGGGCCATTTGACCAGAGGGCTCATCACTCCCCCTGAGTGCAAATGCACAGCAGTGCTGCCCCCCTCCTCAAGTCCATCTCTCTCTCACACTCACACACACACACACACACACACACACTTGGTTTTCACACACTCAGACAACAGTCACAGATCATGTAGACACACTTCAGAGTGATAAGACCACTGCAAGCCCTATTATGCACTTTATTATGCAACACCAAAGGAATTAATCAATATGAGGTGGAAAACACTCAAGAACACGTTCTTTTCGGTCTAGTTTTTATAATTTTTTCGCCCAAATGGGGCGTCTAACTGTAAGACGGTTTAGAACAAATATTTTCCTTTACCACAAATCGAAGTTTTTATGGTTAAATAGCATTAAGTGATGAGATAATACTGCAAATGAAAAGGGATTAGAGATTCAGGTGGCTTTTTGCATCTCAGGTGATGATGTGTGCAAGTTCTCTACTTTCAGACGCTCAAAGCAATGAATGACTTAAACTCAGCTATCAACATTTTTGTTTATTTAACCACAAATGTCTTCAATACTTTATGAATTATATGGAAACAGGGTATTCTATGACTCACTAATGTGGCTCTAAAGTTAGTGTATGTGAACGTGGCTTGCAGAGCAACAGCTGAGCATGAAAACACTCCCAAATTCTCTGATATATTAAATATAATAGAAGATGTTTTGTTTTTTGTCCTTTTTCAAGTTAAGTTGGTACAGAGCAATGACATTACATACTATAACTCTGAGATGTGATCAGAAAGACATCTGTGTGTATTTTAGGTACTCTGTGTACTTGCATGAACTCTACATTACAATACTGACATTTAAAACATAAAGCTGTCTCTCATATGAGATAGTTTGAAAGTGTTTCAGAGTGCTTCAGCTTGTGACGAATGTTGTAATTCCATTACAAATAAAGCAGGTGATCACAGCAGTTATTGGATTACCGAAGCATTGCTATGCACTAACACAATATTCCATAATGTAACAATTCCAGCTGTAGCCAGGAAAACCCTTGCACAAAGTGATAAACTTCCTCACAGTAAGAGAAGCTAAAAGTAACATTTTTTACTACATATCTGAAATGCCGTAGACTCACCCGTGCTTAATTGGTTAACTTGTGTTGTTCCAGCCCCTTTTACTGTCCCTTTGTTCCACCATGTCAGGAAAGTGAAGCCTCTTTGTGCTCTGCTTTGACACACATCATGCTTTTCACATGATTGGCTTCGCTAACAGAATAAAGTCACAGAACAGCGGAAACAACAAACCTTGAAACAAGATTAATATCTAAGGTGCTGCCGCACTGTCCAACAAGGTTTAAATCACATTTCTGATGCATTCCAATTATATTAATAATGCATCTCTAAATGTTATTGCTATTTTCTTACTGTCATCATGATCAAATAATAATCTAATTAACTCAAAGTCTTGAGTTTTCTATCTATACCATCTTCACCCTTCTCTTCCTCCGCAGTTGTTTAAATATACAGCCGTTCGTTTAAATAGAATGAATGTTTATATGATTATATGTGCCTTTTTAAAAGCCATGCACACCAATCACAAGGCTGAACATTTCAGGTCACATTATGACAAATGAAAAAGAGAATGAAAGGTTTAACTGACTTCAGTTTCATTTCATTTTTCCTTTGATTCTGCAACATGGAACAGTTTTGTTACAAGAAGACAGCTGAACACTTTCAACAGAACATATGCTGAGGCTCACATGCATGAATGAACACACGCACAAACACACACACAGGCGCTCACAAAATACACATATCCAAACTGACTGAAACCTTCACCAATCACCCACACCCATTGTGTCTTCAGGTGTCTATACAGTGAGTGTGTGTACGTGCGTGTGTGTGTGTGTGTGTGTGTGTGTGTGTGTGTGTGTGTGTAGTGCATGCTGCTTTCAGCCCTTAGTGCTGTCAGTCATTATTAGGGGTGTGTGGTCTACGTGTCACACATACGGCCAATCCAGCTATTGTTCTGGAGAGCGCAGAGAAAAGCGGAGCTGACAGGCTGCCACTTCTGTGATACTTTAACACACACACTCAGACACTGACACACACACAACCAGGAAGGGGGAGAGAAACCAAGCCCTGTCACTGTACCTACTGTACTATAGACAAGCACACATCTACTGTACAGTCTCACACACACACACGCAGCATGCATACAGTGTACAGTCTTTAGAAAGTGGGAACACATTAACACACACATGCACGTATTTACAAAATCAGAAACTTCATACACTGACAATAAAAACTCACCACAGTCCTTTTAGCAGCTGTTCGAATCACGCAAACTTTCTCGGCAGAGGGTCATCAGTCAAACATCTAAATCTTAAACCCCACCGACCCACGAGTGTACCTTGTTTTTACTTTTAGTGAAGATGCCAAAGTTTTCAGAGACATCACATGTGTGACATGTAAAACCGGATGTCATCCCACCTACATAACGTCCCTCGAACCACGAGTCAAAGTCAGTTATTAGATGTGAAATTTGAGACAATGCCAGTTCCTTTTTTTATATAAATTAAAACATTTTACAGGATCTGATTGTAGGAAAACATCACTCTCACACACAAATACATCCACACACAGACTCAGTTTACAGAGATATCAATTCCAACCTTTGCATTGTTAGAATTGACCAAACAAAAAAAAGAATTTGATAACTATAACTATGCACATGTATACATACAGGCAAAGCACACATGCCATGGCCCCCTTACTGCTACTGCTCTCTATAAGACACGAATAGGAACATGTCAATGTCAACAACAATCAGTAGCATTAGTTTTCTATTTACCTAATCTAATTCATGGTCAAATGGAGAGAATACACTGGCAGGGCTAAATCTAATCGCATTCCCGGACTAAATTGAGCCCCGATTGGAAACGGCATCTCTCCTTGACCCCGTAAACAGCTGCAAAACCAATGATAACCTCATTTGTGCATTACAGAAACTTAATTTCTCTATTATGCGGCTGACTCTGCGGCAATCGTTCAACATAACGGAGCAGTGCTGACCTGGGCACAGCTGAGAGAATGGGGACGAGCCTTGTGCTTGTCATATTCACACAATGGGTATGGCCAACAGTGGCTCTCAGAATTTACTTTGCAGTAGACCTTGTCATGAATACTTCTGACATGACAATGGATAAGAGAGGATAATGTAAATGCACAACAATGAAGTGTCCATGCATGGAAAAGTCTCTCATGAGCTGAGGTCAGGGTTTTTCAGCAAAGAAAGTATGTTCAACAGCATAGAGAGACAAGAGGAAGGGTGAGAAATCTACACAAGCTGGGCGCAGAGATCTCCAGGCATAACAAGGCTCTCAGGTGTAAGCCATCGTCCTCAGTTAAAACATGTTGTTGAGGTATATGAATAAGCAAGGCCACCGGAGTGTGTTGTAATTGTGTGAAAGAATAACAACAAGAAAATGAAAAGGGAGTGTTTCACCTGGGTTGAAACAAAAGGGCTTTGTTAAGTGATTCATTGGTTCATAATCTGAGTTGTGTTTTTAGAAGGACGGAGGGAGAAGGCATCAGAACAGGATATGCAACACACACACACACACACACACAATGAAACGTACTATCACAGAGACATGGGGAAGAAATACCCAGAAGGAACAGCAAAAAAATCACAATGCTGCAAGAACACACACATTCATGTTTTTAAAAAAATACACACATTCATTCACAAACACAAGAAAAAACACACGGAGAGGCAAGCATGTACACACAACACACACACAGAGAAAATCCATTACAATGAAACCGTTGATGGGAGGCCCCTGTGTCGGGACCCTAACAGCTGTAGTGCATTAGGGGCCGACCAAGAGCAGGGGCAGGGAGAGACCGGCAGTAAACAATCCCAAAGCCTGAAGACACACACTTGTACGGTCACACACATCACCCACACATTTTCACAAACATTCACGCACCATATTATGCAAATGTGAAGACACACACGTTGGACACAATGTGGCAAATCAGTAGTTATGGACCTGAGAGGGGTTTTCTGTGGAAGAGCAAGATCACATCTAGAAAATGACATAGTTTGCATTTAAATCGGACAGAAATGAGCGCACTGGGGTTTGTTGGATATTGCTGCGCCGTGATGCCGTGAATCAAAATTCTGAGATTGAGCAGGACAAAATTTGGGAAGGTTTTTTTCTAGAATTTCAATCATAGACATTCACGACAAGATGATGAGAGTGAGAAATTGCATTATGGACTGATATCGATGATTGATTATTCAGCGCAGCATCCCAAGGAATTAGCTTCATCTTGTATGACTGCAGCACGCAACTGACAAAGCCAACGTTAAGTGCCGATGTAGGAGGATCGGAACACTTTACGTCACAAGGCAAAAAGTGAGTGAGTTGGCTTTCCGACCTTTCCCTGACTTTAACTATATGCTAGTTGCAGATGTAGGAATGAATAGCTATGGTAGACAGATTATTCTTGACCTTAAAGGAATCTTTGTGAGTTTTTTTTTTTTTTTTTTACCATAACACACACCATTATTCAGCAGATTTTAGATTTTATTTCTGTTTTGTTCTCAGCAGATTTTACATTTTATTTCTATTTTGTTCTCAGCAGATTTTACATTTTATTTCTGTTTTGTTCTCAGCAGATTTTAGATTTTTATTTCTGTTTTGTTCTCAGCAGATTGATGCCATATTGTGAGGTTTTGTGTAGGTTTTGTCACAAATTTTACTTGTCTGGTGAAAAAAACAAACAGATGTTTTGTTGACCCAGACATGCACTTTCTTGCTCTCTTGCTCTGCCAGTGTCACTCCTTTGTAAGCAATGCTGCTGCTTATAGAGCACGTGAACAAGTCTGATCAAGCAGCTCAAGACTGATCCATGATGGAATACTTAAGTCTTCATCATTGCTGCTGCTGCCGCTGCTGAGGTTCTGACAACTTGTGCTGCTCCCTCAGGATAAGCTACCAGTAGAATAACAGTGGACTGAGTCAAAGCTTACATCATTCACCTGACAGTTACAACTTTGGCACCCACAGCCGCTTAGTTGAGCCAGCCTTAATACATGAATGACACCGAGACACAACAATGGAAAGAAAGCCAGATGGAAAACTTGACTAGTGGTCGAAGCGATTCCTTACTTCAGCCGACAAGTCAAATGCATAAAACCAAAATGTATTCAAAACAAGACAAAATAGATCCAAGAATAGTTGTGACATCTTACTGTTACCCTACAAACATATGTTTTTGACATCACTGTATCAGATATCAGATTCTAGGTTACATCTTAGGACAGTCTTTCAAAAATATGATATGATCAACAATTTGGAATTGAGCATGAAGGCCTGTGGTTTCTCTCCATCAGTTTCAGTCACAGCTCGTTTCAGTCTCAGTTCATATAGTGAGTTCATATATCAATACCTCTGGCATCTTTTCTTCTCTCTCTCTCCCCTTTCCTGGGAAAGGATAGGCCAGCATGGAGAGGCGAAAGCCCCTGTGAAGTGGCTTTATCATGGGGAGACACGTGCAGGCAGAGGACCCCGTCTGAAGGCTGAGTGGCAGGCGGCAGAAACCATTAAGATAGAGCTGCTATCTCTTGCTGCCAGGGCCCTCTTAATACAGACGGGGGTTCAGGCCGCTCTCATCCACACACACTCACACACACACCTTCTATCCCGTGGTACTTGAACTGAGACGTGGTGACATGGATGTAGAGACATGTGCGTGTTCATTTACACTTACAAGCAAGGAGTCTGTTCCACCTCCAAAACCCATCAATCCCTGTCTGGGCAGGACGACTGCACAGATTAATGGTCAGGTAGACAGGTAGAGACCAAAAGAGAGACAAATTGCTCTCTCTGACACTTTTACCACCAAGGTATGGCTGTATCAGTATTGTGTGGTGCAAAGTGCACACCGGGTTCACTCCAGGTATGAATCTGGGACACTAACCCTAACTGAACTATCAGTAGTTTCAGTTATTATGTAAGATACATTTTCCCTGGTTTCCTTTCCTTTATTTTTCACTTATACACACAAGTGACTGTAAGTGGAATCTATACACTGCAACTTCAGGTTATGCTTTTACTTGTTAATCCTTAGACTGCAAATGTGTAAAGCCTTCTTTAATATAATAATTGCCTGTCTGTACCATGTCAGTACCATGGGTGGTGGCAGTGTAAACACACTGGAGATTAGAAATGCGCTACAAGAAATATTAATTTGCTCCTGGTTGATCTAAACTGTGTGTATGAGGTTGTAGCTGCATCATTAGTTTATACTTTGTCTAATTAATTTAGACAAGATTAAATGCGCCAAGGCCCGCCAACCAACAGTTGGTATTACGACTTTTGTTTTGAAGTAGCATGGAATGTGAAGATATGTTTGATATAAGGGATGCAAGAGTCAGAATACCCAAATGACAAAAACCGTACTATCAGGTCAGGTGGTTCAGTTCGATGTTCTAGAGATATCTACCATGTAAAGGAATTGTTTTACATAAAAGTAAATTTGCTTGTTTGTTTTTTGATAGTTATAAGATCAATACTGCTCACTTACCTTTGTGCTATAATTATGGAGGCAGTGCCAGGAGGTGATTAGCTTATGAAGACTGGAGGCAGGGGAAAACAGTTAGGAGTCTTGTCATCACCATAAAGCTTGTCAGGCAAGCAGCTGAGACTCACCCAGCCACTGGTCGCCAAGGAAACAGTAACAACATACAATGTGTCTTGCAGCAAAACCACAATTGTTGTTTTTACATTTCTGGTTGTGTATGATTAAAACAAACAAGATCCAACATGCTACTCGGTCAGATTTAGACATATTGATAGGTGTGTTTTTGAACTAGTGTGAAAGCTGGTGTTTCCGGTGTTTTTTAAAGACTTTGTGCTAAGCTAAGCTAATCCTCTCCTGGCTCCAACTCCACACTTAGCAGACAAATATAAGTGAGTGGTATTGATCTTCTCATCTAATCATAAGCAATAAGCAAGTCCTTTAAATGTCTGCTGCTGACTCTAGACAATGGAGGAATTCTGTTTGTGCTGTTCAAAACAACTCTTCTACTTTGGCAGAGAGTGGTGCCCGTGAAAAAAATGTCTGAGTTATGTCTGAAAAGACACTTTTCAGTGTTGTGAAGACTCAAACAAAATTCTATTAGTAATTATTATTAATAATTCTATTTCACTACCTTCATTGTATTGCATTGGAGGCAGAGATCTTAAAGATATTTCAAAACCTGGACAAATCAAACCAAAATGATTTGTATGGCTAGCTACCATTAGAGAGAAAGCACGTTTTTGTGATTTGGTTGAACTGGCCCATAATTGCAAAGGGTGAATTATAAATCTTTTAACTGTTCTATTCTATTCTATTATCACAATGCAAGTGTGATAGGTCATATCTGTTCTGTTTTGCCTGACTGACATCATCTTAGTTCATCCCTTCATTTGTGTTCATTAGCTCGGCGGTTCGATCCCCTCCAGTATCTTGCCCAAGTGTCCTTGAACCCCAAATTGCTCCCGAAGGAACATACACATTCATCGTTGTATGAATGACCTTGCATGGCAAACCAATGCCATCAGTGTATGGATGTGTGTGAATGGGTGAATGAGATGCGTACTGTAAAACGCTTTGAGTGGTCGGAAGACTAAAAAGGCGCTATATAAGTACAGTCCATTTTCCATTTAGCTCTACTGCTGCTCAAGGTTGCTGGACATGAAACAGTGTGCGCGTATGTGTCAGAGACCTTTCCTCGCTTTGTTTTCACAGCAGAGTGCTGCTCTAACAGCTGTGGCAAAAGTTGCACTGTAAACAAAGCTGTTTTCTTCCCAGACAATTGCTGTGTGGAAAATTAATTAACGATCTGTGCTCTTTGTGCGAATAACTCGTTCGTTAACTCGTTCCTAATTAGCAGAATTTTTTCTCTCCCCCCCTTGAAAACATCAAGTAAGTTAATTATGGCTGAAGGAAAATAGACTGTTTCTAGTGTCACTTATTTATTAGTAATCTTTGGTGCTGTGAGAGAGTGAGCGAATTGTGAATGAAAAGGAGTCTGTGTCACAGCAGGGTTAATGAAAGACTAGCCTGGGAAGATAAATAAAAAGTGAATGATTTACAAAAAAAAAGACTGGTCCAGACATCTTGAAAACACACACACACATGGAAACACAGAATTACACAAAAAAGTGTTTATACATTAGTGCACTCACACACACAGCAATTGTCCTGCTACCTAACTGCAACAGACAGCTCAGACTTCCTTGAACTCTTCATCTCTCTTCAATTAACAGCAATCTAAAAGCTTTGACTGACTAAAATCAATCTGCAGAAAGAAAAGAATGAGAATGATACATGGACTTCATCCACCAAGCCCCCACCCATGTATGAAGATTGTCTGTCTTTAGATGAGTTCTAATATTCCTTCAAAATCAAATTAAAGATTATAAATTCCACTCTTTACTGTGCATATGCTGAAGAGGCCAAAGGTCACGCTATGTGCAAAGCATTATAGTCACACTGTTTTGGATTCGGCTTTCATGCTGTGGAAAATGAACTGCACTTCTATAGCCTATTCAGGACAAACATGACTAAGTGCTTTACAATAATTTATATTCATGAGTCAAAGAATGCAGAAACTGGAAATTGGATTGTGATTAGACAGATCTGAGCCATAAAAATGGAAGCCATTCTTCTGGGGAGCCAGGGGCAGGGTCCTGACAATGGTGGTGCCGTGGTGATGGAGGGGCGAAGCTGCAAAGCAGTGCATCGCAGATTGCAATGACAGCAGAGAGGAGAAACGTAACATGGTTTTTTATATTTAAACTTCAGTTTAGATGAACAAAGGATGACGAGAAAGCCTGAATGATTATTTGTGATTGTTTATCTGTGTGAACTTCCTGCTTTTGTCTTTCTTTCTATGTTTCTTCTTAAAGGAATTTATGACAACTTGGGTTTTATTTTTGTAGATGTGTCCAACATTCCTACTGGAAATAATAACACAGAAATTAATTTGCTAAAAAGAAGGTGAAAAGATGCTAAAAAAGAGGGAGATGAAACATGAGCAGTCAGAAGAAAACAGGACACAGAGAAACTCTCACATTACTTAATTAGAAGAAATAACTAAGATTGAAAGGCAGAATTATTCCGAAATGCTTCCATCTAAACATCCATCAGAGTCTGCAGACCAACTTACTGGTTAAACTTTCATAGTCAACAGTGAACTCTTCAAAATGTCTTTAATATGCTTAAGAACACCATCTGATTAGATCGGAAGCTCTAGAACAACGACTGTACTTACAACTGCAAACCATGTAAATCCTTGAATTGAACTATCACGCTGATATTGATTCAACATCCTCAAGTGATTCTGTGTCTGCACATACTGAGTGGGGATGAGATGATGGGACGTGTATGCTTTTAAAACTTTAAAAAGGTGCACAGATTTTTCCTGACAGAAGTAAGTGGACGGAGTAAAAGTTGATTCCCTGTCTCGTTATATCACAGAAGTAGAGAACACCAAACATTTCGAAATATGAAAATATAGCGGATTATCACTTTGAGACTCCCTGCGCTTTGTTCTTCTCCCCATGAGCCGATGTTCTCTACCTCTTCATCTCCCTCCTCCTCCATCACAATCTCTCTCCCTCTTTTTCATCCCCCCCCTCCACCTCAAAGCTGTCAGGATGTTGCCTCCTTCGGTCTGAGGCTGAATGGGGGGATTTGGCACCGTTCCCCTCTCCTCGCTCGCTGCAGCCGTTTTTTTTTTTTGTTGTTGTTTTTTTTTGCAAGCACACGTTTATGCACCAAATCTCTGCACTTTGTGTTTCTCCACGTCAAGGCACAAGCTCAACCCTAGATTGATGCGCACTGGCAGCCCCCTGTGTACTTGCTCTGAGGGAAAAGGGGGACGACGGAGAGAACAGAAGAAAAGAGAGAGAGAGAGAGAGAGAGAGCATGAGGAGTGAAGAGGAAATGATTTTCTGATTTTCTACACAGGCTTTGTGGTCCTGGAAGGCTGTTTATATGTTTTTAAGTCCATTGGTAAGAACAAGAGGAGAGGAGATTGTGCTATCCACTGCCTGAGGGCTATGCTGAGCCTATATATTTAAGCCCCCTCTGTTCCTTGCTTAACAATAACGCCTACTAGTTTTAATTTAATTCTGTCATTTTTTTCACTAAATAATCCACTTCCATTTTCTATGTCACAGCTGGCAAAATAAATCTAATCTTATCGCATAGCAGACTGGGTGTGAGGTTTGACGCTTAGGAGTTTTTCTATCCTATTTTTTTCTTCTTTTTCATCTCCGAAGCCATGTGTGATAAAGAACAATGGAGACAGAAGTGTGTGAGTGTGTGTGTAGTTTACAGAAGGGCAGGTAGGACACAGGACGTGCACAGAAGAGTTGACAATATGCCTGTTTTCCGCGTGTCCCAGTGTTATGTGTGTTTGCGATATGTGTTATTGTTCGATGGTGGGGGCAGAAGATATAACAAGCAACGAGATGCCAACGTGAATGGAGAGTGAGAAAGATGAGTAAAACTAGTTAAGGATACGCGGAGAAAAAAAAAGGAAAAGCAAAGAACAGTGCTGCCTGAGGTTTAAGGCTACTAGCCAGCTGGCCTGTGGCCACTCCACATGTGGCGAGCTTCCTAAACATCATACAACCCGGCAGCCTCCTTTAAGCAGCATGCAGCCTACACCCACACACCGTCATTACCAGACCACAACTCACCACCTTTTTTATAGAAGCCATTTACATCAGATTTCAATATTGGTTCAATGTGTAGCCGGCACAGATGTCTGAGTTTGTGTGCTCTTAGTTTGACCTAAGACCATGAAACTTCACCACAGGCATGTGGCACATTAAGTAACTGCTTTTTACCCGTTTAATGAAAGCTTTTTATGATTTTTGGTGTAAATTGAGCAAATCATTTGTTGTATTTTAAATCCTATATGCAGTACAGAGGAGTCTTTTCACACCTTGTATGTGTGTGTATGTGTCACTTTCACACCTGTAGTATGTATTGTAGTTGTGGTCTGGTTCGTGTTCACATTGGTACAATAGGTTTCCATCCAAATGGAGTGCAAATTTGAACAGAATTTCTATCCATCCACTTTGTGAATATCATCAATGTAGAAAACATGATGGACATGATGTATCAATGGAAATGGATACACCAACTTTATCACCTTAGCCAAGAGTAAAAACTTTTTGAGATGCTTCAAGTTTTGTTTTTTGTTTGTTTGTTTGTTTGTTTGTTTGTTTGTTTGTGTGTGTGTGTGTGTGTGTGTGTGTGTGTGTGTGTGTGTGTGTGTGTGTGTGTGTGGATGGACATGCACTCACCAGCGTTTCACAGTTATACCCAGTCCTGTAAGGTCTGACAGATAACTCAGTCATTAGACAGTTATTGCAACTTTCCTCCTGCTTCACCCTCCACATGGACACTATTGTGGACGCATGGACTGAAATCGTGTAGCAAGTCATGTTGTACTTTATTGGGCACATTTAGGTTCTGTGGCATCACAAGTAGCTGACCAAGATCTAACTGATAATGAGTATTATTAGTCAAATCTGCAACTCGACCTCATTTTATGAATAATGACAACCAGGCAGAAACAGGACGGGGAGGATATTTACTTTGTGGACATTTCACCTACTTTTCAATGAGGAACTGCCAAAATACTTGGAAAGGACAGAACAGAAGCACAACAAATCCCTGTTTAACTCCTTTTCACTTTCTGAATGATCAAAGAAAATCCCTTAACTCACAGAGAACAGATCACTCTTCCTTCACAGTTCCCAGCCAGGAGATGAATTTAATAATAGTTTAGAATCTTGAATTAAGGATAAAATCACAAATCTACCATGATAAAATGTGTTGATCTGTTTCGCTTTCGCACCGCTCACAAACTTAACCAGAGTTTGCTTGGAAACAAGCTCCTTTTCAGATGGTCTCCAAGCCAAAAAACAAACTGGATCAAAAAGGCAAATGGAGCAGATCTATATTAAACTGCGCTAAACAGAATAATAGGTGTGATAGGTGTGAAAAGATCCCAAAATGTACATGATTTTATTTGAATCCTCCTGTTCGTTATGTGTTTATGTACTGGGTAAACATAAGTGTGGTGAGATATCTGGCCTTAGTTTCTATTCTCAGCACTTTGCCCACAGGAATACTATCATGGCAGTGTGGCTTTGACCCTTGACCTTTACTATTGGCTTCTTATAATGTTGCCGCTTGTGGAGTTGTTGACACTTATCCTGCTGCTGCTCTCCTTGACTCCCTCTGGACTATAGCTTCAAGCCTGCATAATAATAACAAAATAATAATAGGAAGAAAAAAAGCATACACTGTGCCCAATATGCTGCCGTATTAGTTTGAATTAAGGAGAATCATCATGCAAGCTGTACATGAGACGACACTGCCTGTGCTTTCATTGCAGTTATCTGCATGCGGGGCCACCTTATGTTGCTGGGCAGTCGCATGTCAACTCTTCATTTTTATCAACATACATTACGGTTTGCTGCTTTGCTTCTTCATGTGTGTGTCTGTTGTGGCAACCCCCGTTACCACCACCACCACAACTCACCCCCCCCTCCAAAAGTCCCCCTTTTCTCACTGTGGGAACACACTGGCACACAGATGGTTAAGCCCACCCTTGTGATGAGTGGGAAGGGTGGGAGGTGAATAGGGGGGTTGCTGCAGATGGCACAGAGGGCATCGCCAATCAGCCTACATGAACACACACACACACACACACACAAACGCACACATCTACGCGGAGAAAGAAAGAGGGAGAGAGGACGAGAGGCACATAGGAGAAAGAGATAGCAGGAGATGGATGTACGTAAGAGTGGAAGGTGTAGGTGGGTGTGTGAGTCCTGTTCCCCCGGGTGCGTTGTGTGCTGTACGTGCAATGGCAGGCGTTGATCTAGCGTGGCACACAAAGCCCTGGCACCTCTGCCCACGCCATGCCACACTGAGAGGCACGGCGAGGCCTGCCAGAGGGGGCTGGCAACACACTGTGTGTGTCTCTGACTTCGTCTACATTTTAGAACATGTCTTTGAGGTGTATGCATATATATATATATATATATATAAATGCTGTGTGTTTCTATGAACTGTATCATGTGTGTGTGTTTACATATGTGCACATGTACTGGTGACTGGTACCTTTTCTCTAAATAACTGTGACATAAAGTTGTATAAAGCAGGCCACTTTTGAAGGTATGGTAAGGTTTTGAAGTATGCATATACTGTGACCCAACCAAACACCACACACTTGCGCACACACCAGCACACACACCGGTACCCCCTCTCATTAAGAAGACCCTACCCTGTGTCTCTAATGGCTAAGCCTTTGATATGCAATGACGACTAATTCCCTCCTGTGTTAAACTCTCTGCAGACAGCATAGTCATTAGACCACGGACACGGACACACACATACACACACTGTTGTGTTTGAGCAGGAATATAATCATTTAACCCGTCCAGCGGTTCTGATTCTCATCTGTCTTCACCTTACTTTATGAATTGTCTACCGGGGGACTCGCTCCCCTCACTTGTAATGTAAATAGAACAATATTTACATAAAAACATTTGAATTTATCATTAAAAATGTCTCTTCTTGATGTGGAATGCTCTTTAAGGCAATAAGGTGAAGCCTAATTTGCTGGTTGCTCTGTTTGTCTTGTATGCATAAGTTATTCTGACATCAATCTCACATTGTAATGAGGCACAAAATTCCAAACATTCAAATGCACCTACTTTTTAAAAGTGAGGACAAGCAGTGCACGTTCACCACCGAGATGCAAGCGACTACCTTTGTTGGTGCAAATATCACAAAAAGGTTCTCTGTTACATTATCGTTGAAACTAAATGGTCTGGCCTGGACCTTCCAAAGTGTAAACGTAGACATTTAAACATCTCTGCAGAACATCAACAAAAATACAGTTGAGTGCTTTTGTGGGAAGTGTTGGCCCGTTTGATACCAAGGCCTGTGATTTCTACTGTGAAGGTGCATTATTCCTGCCAATCTGCAAAGCATTTCTGTCCTATCGATCACAACAAATGTCCTCGGCTATTTTGCCCTCTTGTTCAAGGGGGAGGGCGAGTTGGACTTACATTAAAGCACACACTGGTATGCACCTTGCTGTGTGTGCATTAAAATTACACTGAGTTGCTCAACTTTTCAATAAAACATCCATTTGATATGGCACATGACAAATGAAATGTTTTGGGTTTTAGACTATTGGACCTGTGCATGACATCTTTCACAGTTTTTACAGATGAAACCATTAACTTAGAAAATATTCTGTGGCTTAATTAACAGGGTCTAATCATTCATTCAAAGAAAGAGATTCATTGTTGTATGTCTATAAAATTGACTGACTTTTATATTCTGATATTCATTACCCTCATCTCCTTGCCTTGATCTTCTTTTTCTCTTTTGTTTCACCCCTCCCTAATCACACCCTCTTCTCAGCCCAGACTTTTTGAATTTCCACTCCCTCTTCTACCCAGCTCATCCTGTTATCACTCAATTACTGTGTCCTCAGTTCATTCTGTGTCTATTAACCTAGTGAACACACTCACCCCTGCTGACCCCAGCAGCCACCTAATACAGCTTACACTCACTCAAACTCAGCTGGCTGTATTGGCACGGCTCCCTTCTCACTTCTGCTGTCCCTCCACCCTCGTTTTACAAATCTTTCCTAATCAGCCACTGCCTGTGGACACTTGTGACAGTGAGGTATTTTTTTTGTTTGTGGGAAGGAAGTAGTGGAAGTCCTGGTGGACTTCTACATCTTTGATGTCAAGGCAACAATTCAGCATTGAGATCAAGAGTTAATGAAGTGCAACAGGGATCAGTTACATAAGTTAAATAAACAATTTAAACAATTACAAGTCTAAAATGAACAATAGCACACTTACTCCACAACTTTTGAATAAAACGGATGGTACAAACTACTCAATCAGCAGACTGTGGTACCTTGGTTCTTGGATCTGATGACACTAATCAGAGAAGAGGCTCCTATTAGCAGGGGACGTGGAAAGGATTTGTTTGATACTGACAACAGTCCTGAAAATGTGGTCATTAAAGTCTGACACTAGCGACGGTTGCCACAGTTACCACTACGTCAGTAGGTGAGGGTGAGAAGCCAAAGCTTCAGTTAAATGTGGGGTGCTGCTCTGTGATGGAGAGTGGGCAAGCTGATTCTTGATGATAGAAGGTGGTGACAGGATTTAATAAATGCAGAGGTGGAGCCAAAGGAGAGACTGGGAGGCAGTCCTAGTAAAATCTGATTGGCCACCCTCAGTGCCACTCCAAATTTCCTTGACAGTCACTGATTGCTCAGCTTGTATCCAGGGGCTGACGCCACCTCAAAAGGACAAGTGTGCTTCATGTTGCCTGGTTGCCCTTTTTGTCAGAAAAATAGCACTAAAGGTTATTTCCATTTAGACATCCCAGAAATGAGCCAGCAACTTGCAATTTAACATGGATCAGTTAGGCAGTTGCAGATGCATTTTTAAACCATTTCTGTACCTTTCCCAAACTAACAAGCTGACATTCACACCCACTTCACACCATGTTGGGCCAGCTGTGCAGAGGTGAGAAAGCAGCCTTGGTTTCAACTTCTCTTTCTAGCCCTCTATTGTTATTCGTCACCTATCATGTCACTTAACGTGACTAACCTGGAACACTTTCTGTGTTAAAGTGTGCACCATTATCCCCTTATTTTGCTGATTAACTTCACACTCTGATCATCTTTTGACTCCCCATAAAATGTCTTGGCCATCAATTATGTTGTGTTGAGGTGTCTGCTGGCAAATGAGACCATGATTCTGTCAGTCATTGATTGACTGATTGATTGATTTTTATATGTCAGCATATTCAAAGATTTCAAGCAGCAACTCTGGATAAGAACATCAGCCAAATTTTCTAATAATAAATGCTTAAAAAATCATACAACTTTGATTACATTGTTTTGTTTTCAACAGTTGTACACAGTTGGATGCTGCTCTTTCCCATCAAATCTCTTTAAAGTTTCCTCTCCCTCCTCCAATAAACATTACTGCAGTTTAAAATGAGCTATTGTCTCAGTCCACACTTGGAATGCCTTTAGAACGTCTCTTTGAAGATGAAAAAGAAACAACTGCAACTCAGAGTTAGACTGATGAGCTACTAAGCCATAGTGATAAAAACAAAAAGTAAGAGACAGACTCAGCATGGATCTTGGTTCTGTTATTTTAGATGTTTCAGTTTCTAAATGTTACTAAAAAGTCCGTGCACACCAAAAAATCTTATTGACAGGTGTGTCAGATCAAAAACTGTAACATCAAAAAGGTCCTGCACACTGTTGATCATTTGCACTGCCTTTTTGGTGCTATTATGTGTCTCAGACTATAATAGCCTATAAAAATACCCTATAAAAAAAGGGACAGTTATTTAAATGGTAAGCAACAGAGCATAGGAACTGAGAGTAACTGAAGAATCTAAAATATAAAAAGGACAATAAATGAGAAGGTGTGTCCAAACTTTACACTGGTACTATCACTTTTTGACTTTCTCTTTGTCAGGATCTGACAGTCTCACCAACTGCCGCTGACACAATGACTGTGTAAGACTATTGTCTTTGACACAAGGGTAAGTGACACTTAAGCGGCATGTACATGTTCATGTGCGTGTATATCTGTGTAGGCTGTACATGTGTGTATCTGCATGCTCATGTACATGTGTGTATGAGCAAACACCGGGCTGCAGCTAAGTGAGTGAATGCATTAAAAGGGCTGTTGGGGAGCCCGGCTCGCTCACTGCCCGTGATAATGAGGATGTTTTCTGTCTTCAGTTCAATCAGTGCTCCCGCTCTCTGAGATGGGAGAGCCTAGCAGATGCACAGCACGTAGCAGATGTGTGCTATTGGAGTGACATCTGAAAGTAAAACTCTAGAGCCTTTTTACGACATTGTGTGCTGCTGTTTAGATGCCCGCGATTTCCTGGCGCCGAGCGATGGTGACAACTGCAACTCGGGGAACAAGAAAAGGCGGCAAAGAAAGACGGGAGAGAAAAGGAAAAAGGCGAGGAGAAAAAGGGAGGAAATCTTTGGCAAGAGCCTCATCTTTGAAGTGATTTGGAGAGAGATGACATGCAAAATTAGAGAGTAGCGTTTCGCCCTCTCCACTTTGACTACACATTAAACACAACAGGGAGAAATTTTTCCCCACAAAGATAAATGGCGCATGGGGCATGCCACGGTCCCTAAACAACACAGATTACCTTGTCTGCGCTCTTTCAGAATCTGTTAGGATTTCAAGCTGTTTGATTAAAGTTTGCTTTTTTTTTTCAGATGCAGGTACATCTAACTTTCCAACTATTCAGGTCCAACTTTTCAAAAGCCCAACTTGAAAAAAAGAAATCTCTTCAATCATCTCTCAGCTAAAAACAGGTCCTTGGCCAAAAAACACTTAACAGACAAAATATATACAAAGCATTTGTTGTGTACAAAAGGCAGCAAATCTGAAAGAATAAATGGCTGGAATTTATACAGGGACTTCTTTCGTTGTATGCTATCTAACAGGGAACATGTTTAATTCTACCAGCAGTGTTTCTTTGGCTTGAAATCACAGGATGGGTCTGCTTTGTAGAGCCATGTTCAGATCCTATATGTCTGTCTATTCATTTTCATACTAGATGGCACAATATCAGAGCCATACGGTTCATTCTTTCATAAAAACTGCTATTCACTAACGATTATGTTATGGATTTAATGGTGGTCAAATGCGCAAGGCAACTTCAGCAGTAATTACTTCCAAACAAGATGCTTAAGTAGGCTGTTTCTTACAATAACACGCAACACTTTTCTCTGGTCGGACTTATTAAAAACAGTGCAGATTGCATGAAAAGAGAATATGAGAATAATGAGAACAACATTACTAACGCGAGAGCACATGGAGGTACTAAATAAGCATCTGGAGTCCTGAGTAGAAGCGGGTTTACAATAAAGAAGTTGCATAGAAGAATCCCATTCTGCTTTGAAGAATCATGTGGCACCGCAGCTTATTTGTCAATGCAGCAATTCAGGAGTTCGCAGGAGTTACTAAAAGCTCAAAGTGAGCTTCATTTTATTTTCTAAACCTCGAGTGAAAATATCCAAAAAGAGACAAAAAAATATTCACTATAAAAGATGAAGATCCAAGATGAGAAGACTTCTATGCGTTGAGTTAATTTAGATTGTGTGTAGGTGAATGTTTAACAGATTAGTGGGCAGACTTCATGAACATAAGAGCATTCCTCATTCACACACACACACATATTTATTTATTTGTGCCTTTGAGACCAATGCATTGTGCGAACATATATGGTGTGAGGCTGATCTAGAGGGAGTTTTATTGTTGTGCCCACGGGAGCAGATGTCGCTGGCACTTACTCAATACTTTCTCTCATTCTCTCTCTGTTTGCTCCCTCACTGTGTTGCTCCCTCTCTCTCTCTCTCTCTCTCTCTCTCTGTCTGTTTTTCTACCGGTCTCTCCCTCTTTTTTTTTTTTTTTTTTTTTTTGCTTCGACCAGATGGAGAGATGCTCCTCTCCAAACCTTTCTCACTCAGGATCATAATGCTCAGAGTCATGTGATCCAGCCTGCTATCTCCTCCCTCTCTATGTCTCTTTCTCTTTGTCTCTGTCTATCCATAAGCGCCCGCTCTCCTTCTTTCCCAGTGTCCTTTTCCCCCTGACAAAGGCAGACAAAGGCCTTTCATTTCTCCTAGCCTGCTTGTGCTCTGTGTGTTTGTACTGTACCAAACCAGGCTCCCTCTCTCATTGTATTCCCTCCTTCTCTTTGCAAAGAAGGTGTCTAGGGGCCCCGGGGCCCCTGCTCTGAGACAAGGGGCCTGCCTCAGCGCGGTGAGGGAGGTGGTGGTGGTGGTGGCGGTGGCGGGGGGTGGGAAGGATCGGTGTGGTGAGTGAGGGAGCGAGGGGAAGAAGAAAGAGCAAAAGCGACAGAGTATATTATTTCATTAAGTGCTTTGGAGCTCGGCAGGGATTGGGGAGTAAAACCTTGCAGCTCTGTGTGTGACAAGGGCACGACCTCCCGCAACCTGGGAACTCTATCCACACATCGCGCTGCTTTCATCTGATACTGGGGGTGTGTGAGAGCTCTCAGTCACTGGTGCTGGCTGGCTCGCTGAGGCCACTAAGCTTTTTAGTCAGGGACCGCTGAACGGAGGAAAAGGTGGCGAGAATGACGAAGGGGAGGGACGTGGAGGAGGGAGGGAAGGTAAAGTGACTACGGTGGAGGAGGGGGGGCAGGGTAGGTGAGGAGATGAGTGGGGGGTTCTGCCCAAGCCCCGGTAAGACAGAATTGGGCATTGTCGCCAAGCAGAGCAGAGCAGAGCTAGCCCATTCTGTTGATCTGAGCAGGATCCCGGAGAAAACAAAACTGCATTGTTCCCTGCAGATGGAAGCCAGTGTCTCCTGGGTAACAGCATTAATCTCCCCTTTTCTCCTGCTTCCTCTCTTGTCGGGGCCATAATCGGTGGGCTCCTTTCAGCAGCCGAGCCAGCCTCAAAGCCCAGGCTCCTAACTAGCCTCCTAATTAGCTGCAATTACAATGAAGACAACATGATGAGATAATAGAAATTTGCAAAATAATGACATACCACGGGAAAATATTCCTCCTCCCCAAGCACCATTTTTCCCTCCGGGAGAGGCACAATGGAGAGCCGGGGCCCTTTTCTGAAAACGGGGAGCTCAGAAAAAATGGTGGCGCATTATGTAGCATTGAACCCTATTGTCTGCCTTCTGGTTGCTTCAATCAACAGGCCATTGTCTGGCTGCTTAAATCAAAATGACTCAAATACGGGCTCCGTAATGATGCCCTCTCAGCACAGCATACTGAACAGAGAGACAGATTGAGGGAGAAAGAGAAGAGAAGAGAGGAGAAAACAAGAGGAAAGAGGAGAGGAGCAAATCGTGTGAAATGTAACAAAAGGTAAAATAATTATGAGGAGGTCCGGAAAAGGCCCTGTCGTCAGATATTGTGACAGAAGCCTCGAAACATCAGACGGAAATAACAGGGAGGGTGTATGGCACTGATGAACTGTAGTAACAGTTGTTTTCATCTGGTCTTGTTAGATCACGTTAAATAGTTGTATATAACGTACAAGAAAACACAACTTTATGAAATCAAATAAGAGCGAGGCAGTCAGAGAAATGGAAACAGACTGAGAGAAGGAGAGGGAGGGAGGGAGGATGGAGGGAGGGAGGGAGGTGACGGAGGTAGACAGCAGGTGGTAGTCATGCACAGAGCAACATTTTTAGCAACTCTGATTGGCAACAAGGGACTAAGAGCTACCTTCACTATGCAAGTTCTGCCTGGACAGAGTAAGGAATAGGTCTGTTGACAAAAACATCAGTGAACCTGGGTACCCAGGCTTTTAACCAGTCAGGAGCAGTGCACCTGTCTGCCTCTCTGTATGCCTGCCTGATTGTGTCTGTCTCTAATGAATTACAAACATCCTTTTGGGATTTCTCTGCTACCCATTAATAGTAAAAGCTCAGAGAAACACGCTCTGATTCTGTCTCTTCCTCACACATATGAATATGTGTGGTTGTGCACACCGTGAGCTGATTGGTCCACCTGATAGCTCATCAGCTGATCAGATCAGGTTTCTCTTTCAATGACAATCACATTCAAACAAGCCAATGAGGTTGGCTTTTTTTCAATGTTATGGCTCATCTTCACTCCAATAGTGTTTTGGATTAGAAAAGACAAAAGTTTAACTGGAGGCCATTTTTTTTTTCAGTTCTAAGATATTACTTAAACTAAATGTGTGGTTTGATCCCCTCTCCCACCTGTCTTCAGGCGCTGCACTCTTCATAATCTTCAACTTCCAGCAGCTCAGTGGCTCCGAAGTACACAAACCCACAGCCAGACTGACATACTGGCAGACAGATCATACAGACAAACAAACATACGGACGGACAGACAGACATACAGACGGACAAATAAACCAAAGGTCGACAGTCAGGAGGAGGCAGCATTTGCGAGTTTCTGAGAGTTTGCAAATCTGCGTATGATAGTCTAGTAGCTTGTGTTGTGCAGCCGAACACCTGAGGCTGAGGCTGACACACACACACACACACACACACACACACACACACACACACACACACACTTACTGTAGCTGTACAAACAGTTTGTGAAATGTGATGTTTGATGTAAAAATGTGTATGTTCATGTGAGCGGTTCCTGGAGTGGCTTGATTAAATTAATATTCATTATTGCTCAACTCTGGCAGTATACCTACTTATTTTTCAGTCCGCAATGGGCAGACACACTTCTAAATCCACACTGTTGTGCATCATAAAGTTGCTTTTTGCAAGCTGAATGTTTTTCCTGGAATGGCGAAGGCATAGTCATCCAATTTTCTCAAGTGAAGGAATACTTCACCCAAAATGCATAATCATGTAGTTGTCTCAGTATTTATGGCAAAATATGCCATCTGTGGTGGAAATGCCAATGTCAAATAATACCAACTAATTTTTGGGTGAGCTAAATACGCAGTAGTAGTCTTAGACTTAGACTGTTTATAACACAATGCAATTATTTTTGGCTGGATAAGCTGCTTCAAAAAAAATAAAAAAATAAATGAGGGGCAGAAATTTAGATTACAACCACTTCTCCTGGCACTACTACACCACTAGCTGTGATGTCATTGTAACTGTGGCTTTGGCCTCTCATATACAGTACACACCCACATGAACAAGCCTAAAGATACACTCACAAAACAAAGAAACATACTGTATTTAAATGAATGTTTGGGAAATAATCAGAAATGTCTGAGAAACATCAGGATTTTTAATATTCCCTGCATAGATACCTCCATATATGCATCCACTGACATGCCAAATGTTGCCAAATGTGTCACATTTCACTTTTTTTGCTTTTCACCTAAAAAATATGAGACTGTAGCTGCCATAAAGTCCATATAGTACACCACACTGATCTTTTTTTTTCCAATCCTAAAATTGTAGCTGTCATCAGGTGCCTGCACTCAGTTTACCTGCTCACATATCTAGTTTTTTGCTGAGATGCATTATAGCTGTGAGGTAATGTACTTTAAAGTGTGGAGTGATTTGAAAGGTCTGCCCAGGTGGTGCGTAACATGATGCGTTAATAGGATATGAAGTGTTGAGAGTTTTTGTTCATGTATCGAATTTAAACTCTAACATATTTATGGAGCTATATATGTAAAAACACTATGGCTGGAACATTTTGATTAGAACCTGATCAGCCATGGCTATAACTATTTATGTTTTTTTTAAATACTAATTCACTGATGAAAGGATTTCAAAAAGCAGCACTCTTTTTGTTTTATGTGTGCATGAGCAGTTACAGCAGGCTTAAATCCAACAAATGAGACACCTGCATCACAATTCACACAACTCTTGAATGAGTAATCTGTTTAAAGTTAGCCATGCAGTTAAAAGTGTAATCCCATTGAAAGACAGAAGTATTAATCTGGAGGGTGAATGGGGTCGCAGGCGGAGGTACTGCAACCTTTAAAACCAGCAACTCAAACACTGCTTCCTCCTCCCAAACACAGAGGAATCCCGCCGAGTAATTAGCGCGTGTCAGATAAGTTGACAAGCTCGTTAACACGCCGCATCATCCGATACCGTTGCCTTTGTTTGTGTAGGCTTCTGAGAGGAAGTTAGCCGTCTAATTAACATAATCACGACTGCTGATTTATATGGCTGTAATTAGCGAGCAGATATCTGCACGTTGTGGTCTGATGGAGATACACTGCTGCTGAGGAGATTCCCTCAGACTGTAGGTATCACTTGCACACCACGTCAAAGCACACGCGCACTGTCGAATTTTATACATTTTGACAACTAAATTTACTTCACAGAGGGAAAACAAATGAATAAATCAATGAACATAATGAACAGACAGAGTAATTTCCTTCTGAGTAGTTTCATAATCATTCACTGCAGGATCATCAATAGCAGTTATTGCAGATTTGACGCACACAAACCAGTCACCTCCGTTAGATATCTTCAAAGGTGAACAGGTCCAGTCTAGACACTTGAGAACAAGGTTGTGTAACTCTTACAAACACACATAGTGGATTATTAACAACAGTTAACAATCTATTTAAAGGAAACAGGAGTATTTACTTTAACATATACTTTCATGACATTCTAGAGTATGTGCATTATGAACTCTGTGTGTGTTTGAGTCCAAAGGGAGAGCTACAAATCCTAGTTAGGAACAATTAAAGTGTTCAAACACACACACACACTCCCACCTTCTAAATGAACAAGTGCTTGCAGCTGATTGAGTATGTTTGAGTGAGAAAACAGCAGTGAAAAGGCAACACAGAGGCATGACCCGTCTGACAAGTTGGCCTTAATTACAGCAGACATTCACAGTGGGAAAGTGAATTAGTGCAGTTACCTCTCAAGACTACTGTACAACCCTGGGGTCAGTAGATTACAACACACAGGCATACTGTACAGACACATGCAAACACACAATGCAGGGTGCCGTCAGGCGATCTTAGCAGCTTCCTGCGTGACATGGGTTGAAAATAGGGTCAAAGTTAATGTCTGTGCCAAACCGGCTACCACAGTCATGTACCAAATATCATTCGGAGACTGGGGGTGCCCTGATAGCACAGCAAGTTAAAATATATTTTGTGTCAGAGGCTGAATAATTGAGTCTCTTCATGCTGGCTCATTTGTTAAATGTGCTTGTGCTTGAAGCAGAGAGGGTCCCTCCTGCTCTGCCAACAAGTCTCTCATTGACAGAGAGGTTATTTTTCAATTATAAAAAACATTTCTCATTGAAAGCAACACATGGAAACTAGATTATGCATTTTGACCTAAGAAGTCGAAGTGAAATGGACAACCATTTGATTTAAAGCAGTTTGTACTTGTGACCCTTTAATGCAGGTTGAGTATGTCTATGTGTTGTAAGCCAGATTGGACTGAAAGTAGTTCGATCAGAGCTGAGAACCCACCAGATCATTATACAATAAAAGTCTTAATTCAAATGAACGGATGTCTGATTTTTCAAGTCTTTTATCACAGAGCTGTGACAGAATAATTAATAGGAAAAGTTTCAATTTAGTTGTAAAAAACTAAAATGACAATTGGTCGTGGCAGTCATTGCATATCGAGCTGCATCTTCTGTCAGTCTCAATTATATTGCTCAGATGAGAAGAGGGGCTGATTTATTGGAATTGGTATCAAAATGTGCCTAAAATGTCACAATCCATACAAAACAATGTTTTTTTACCGGTATAAAAATTTAACAACTGGGCAGAAAACTGCCCAATCTGGCAACATGTACATTTCCACCAAAGAGTGATTTCCCCCTTTATACTACTCAGATTGTTTCATTTCAATAGTTGTTGGAAGCCTGAAGATATAAAACTACCCACTATTTCACAAAGAGAAAAGAAAAAAGAATCAATAAAATGCCTGACACAAGTATCCTGAACAAAGATGACTACTTTGAAATGATTGTGTGGGCTTTTTTTTAAGAACAATTCTAAACCTAAAAAATTTAGTTCAGTATCATAAGAAGCCGACACATTTTGGGGCATTTTTCAATAAAAAATAACTTATTCATGTTTTTTTGTTTTAACCCACTTCTCTTTGCAAATGATCTACCTGCAAATATTGACACAAAACAGCCATGATGTTGTCATGCAAACAAATTATCCTTATTTACAGGCGCTGTCAAAGTCCAGTTAGAGCCTCGGCCACACACACACACACACACACACACACACACACAGACACAGACAATCACACAGGTAGTAATAGTGTAAAGGTCTAATTGATTTCCCTCACACAAAAACACATACGTGCTCACCTGCTGTCTAATGTGGGTCAGTGGAGTAGGATGTGTGCTGCTGTGTATTTGCTAGTGTGTGTGTGTGTGTGTGTGTGTGCGTATGTAAGTTCTGGATTGACTGCATTAATTAATGCAGTGTAGATGAGTCCCCTCAGAGCTGTCTAATTAGACATTAGCATGGAGATGTAATTACCTGAGAGGGCTCAACACGTTTCACTTAACTACTCTCCCTCCTGCATGACAGACCTACACTGAGCAGGTAGGGCTCATGTTGTGTGTGTGTGTGCGCATGCAACCACCTATGTGCATATAATGAACGTGTGTTTTGACTGCTTCATTGCATAAACAGGTGTCTTATATGTGCATCTTCTCCTTCACACTCAGCTGTAGGGAGTGAGGATCTAATCGATTTGCTCCTAAAAAAACAACGTTTGCTCTTTATTCTTCCACTCCTATCTCTTTCTCTTCTCGGGTCTTTGTCATTAAACAATGATACACTGTAGCTTGCCATCCTTTCTTTCCCTCCCTCGCTTTCCATAGCTTTCTAGTTTTGGTCGTAAGTGCATTAGGCCTCTGCACGGAGCGACACAGGTTCGATTCTTGATCAATATCCACCACTCTACGGCCCAAGAAAAAAAGGAAGGACGTCTCTCTGCTCTTTAGTCTCCAAAAGCCTCTAAGCCTAAGAGAGAGAGAGAGAGAGAGAGAGAGCCCAGATCTGAGAGATTGTTTGCCAGCATCGTCATGGCAACCATCTCTGCCAACCTTGACACTGGAGGATCTGGGATCCTGACATAAGATAAATAAATTACACAACCTTTGTCGCAAACATACACGCACACACTCATGCATATGCAAAAAACAACATATAATATATTGTGTGTTCTTCAACCCAGAATTGAAAAGCACACCATGCCATCTGTAGGTCCAAACACACAACCTTAGTCTTTCACACACATACACTGAGCTTATGCACTACAATTTGCCATCGCCTTTGATGAAAACAGACTGTTAGGCAGAGCCCAGAGGAGACTGTCAATACAATCCGAAAGACAACGGATTGTGAGAACCCCGTGAACTCCAATACAGCCCGCAACACACCTCTCAGAGCACCAGGAAGAAATCTATGGGCCGCTGCAAGCATTGTCTTCTTATCTGTAGATAGTTCTGTCCTGTTTCCAATTAGGATCAATAGTATTAGCATATCTGCGAGAGAGGGAGGGAGGGAGAGAGGGAGGGAGACAGACAGATAGAGAGAGAGAGAGAGAGAGAGAGAGAGAGAGAGAGAGAGACGGAAACGAGACAAAGATGGAAAGACAGTTCTTTGGTCAAAGTGAAAAATATTATTGTCAATCAGATTATTACTGCCAACATATTATAAGTAATATAGACATTTTGAATGTAATGTGTGCAGCATTTAATTCTAAACTGAGTGTTTGTACTTCGTAAGCTGTTTACAAGCAGGCCTGTCTAGCTGCTGGGAGCAGAGAGATAAAGCTGACTAGTGGTAGCAGTGGATCAGTTGTCCACCAATGCATACCAGTACCCACTGACCAAAACAGATAGAGACAGTGAAGTTTGTACCATATTAGGTGTCTGCATACACAAACATAACTCACATCAAAAAAGCAGATATGAAAACACTGACTTTACTCAACTATGTGAAAGACAGAAAGGGTTGTTTGGGGTAACCAGGCTCTAGTAGTTGTGGAGTTGTGGGCAGTGAGATCGAAACAATGAGCTGAAAGATGCAACAGGGCTCTGTAGAGCTAAAGGGAACTGAATAGTCAGATAATAGATAACAGATAACTCTCTGTGGGTTTGTTACTACATCCAATTCACATTCTGTCTTTGTTGTTACAGCATGAATGTACATTCACAGATGTCTGGATCATTTGTTCTAGTTCTAGAAAAACAGTCAGAGATTGTCTATTGTGTCTTTGTGTTGATTTTTCTCTCTCTTCCAACCAGTTGGGCCACGATTAACCAACTTAAAAGTTAAGTAAATCCACAGCACTGAAGTTGAAATATTGGTGCCTATAGCACGGTGGCTAAGAGAGAATGCTAATGGAATCATGAAGCAGCTTATCATGTGAATGCGAACAATAATGAGGAGACAAAGCGGAGACAAATCCATTGTAAGTGAGGTGGAATTATGTCGGCTCAGTGGATTATAAAAGGCCCTGATCCAGTGGGAGTTGAAAAACATGGCTTCTATTCTCACACGTTTTTGCACACAGAGCCATACACACTAATACATTCATACACAAATCCATGCACATGCCCATTCAGGACAGTATGTCAGAAAGACGCGAGCATAAATACACACTAATGCACACACATATGCATATTATTACAACTGCACACAGACAGAAACAGGCACACAGACATAAACGTCAAACCTTGATATCTACTCATGCTGCCAGATAATTGAATTAATTCAGCTGAGGAACAACTTCACAGATTAGCGACTTAACTTTTCAAAAAATTAGAAAAAACTCAACCATGCGTGATAATTACATTTGTCTCAAATGAGGGCAGCCGTCGAAATGTATCATGCATTGCCATGTGTCCGCATGTTTAGCACACACACTCGCATGCACGCACACAGACACAGACATCACCCCTACATGGCTGAGAGATAAAGACATTAGAGTTAGAAAACACGAAGGAAAAGTTATGGAAAGACTGCTGCAGGGTACTTCCTGGGAACAAATCTCAATCTCACTATTGTTTTGGGGGGATTTTCCCAATTAACACAAAACACAATTTTCTACAGTATACAGCCAAAAGTATGTGAACAGTTCTGTCTATATATACTTCTGTACTGGATTGGATTAGACCCCTTAATTCTAATTTAGCAAAAACTACAGTACAGCATACAGTAAAATCTGACACAATAGTCTATAGCTCACTGAGGACAACAGCTGTGCAATTGGCTATATTAACACTTAAAATGAGTGATCTCAGAGAAAGTAAGAGGTGAGAAAATGTTGTCTAAGTAGGGTACCTCCACAAAGCATGCGTCGTCACATCTAAATGAGCTGCAAACGTGGCTTCAATATGCTTGTAAAATGTGAAAGAAGTCAGTAATAAAGCCCAAAACTGTATTAAAAATGTGGCTGCTGAAGAACAGACGCTCCGCTCCGAAATCTTTCCAGTGGACATTGAAACCGCGACAGAGACTGAGCCAGGATCTGATGGACATTGTCCAGCACCAGTGGCTGACCTCACTAATGTTCCTGTGGCTGAATGGGAGCAAATCCCTGCAGCCAGGTTCTTGTCGAAATCCATCCCAGAAGTGTGTTTGAAACTCATGGTTTTGGAATGAGATGTTCCACATACTGGGTTCGGGTGTCTGCATACTTTTCTAGTGTGCAGTATGAAGTCAAAAGCAGTCCAAAATCTGAGCCTAATTCTAACCTTCACCTAAACCTGAGCTGAGCCCTGAGCTTAAACTCTCCTACCCTAAAGAAATGAAGACCATATGTAAATAAAGACATTTAACTTCACGAACCCCTTAAGTCATTTGATGCTCTTTCCTCTTTCTTTCTTTGGGAGGTCATTTGGTTCTTACAACAATAACAATTCAAGAACATATAGTCATCCTGTCATGAGCATCATCTAGCAGTGGACAGCCGCGTACAGAGAGGTAAGAAAGGTGCAATGTACATGTTGTGGCCCCAACTCACTGAATTCTGAAACTACAAAAACAAGCCATAAAAATTCCAGAGGGTGCATTGAAATCCTCGCTGGGCACCCTTCCTCTCCCCCCTCCTTCTCTGTCTCCATCCCTCTTTTCCTCCCTCTCTCAATCTGGTCTCCCCCTCTCCTATTTCTGTCTATTGTCGGTACAAAGCATCCCATTCAGGCCCCAATGACTTCTCTTACGGGCAGGCAGCGGTAGGCTTAGCGAACAATGGCCCCACGGAAACAAAAGCCAGTTTATTAGGCTGGAGAGTGACAGAGAGACAGACTGAGAGAGAGAGAGAGAGAGACAGAGAGAGAGAGAGAGAAAGAGAGAGAGAGAGATGGAGAGAGAGAGAGGAAGACAGAGAGAAAGAGTGGCACTCAGCACTCCATTGTGGCTGGACTCACATCTGGTGGCCATGTGTGACCGGAGCAGCAGGGCTAATGATGGGCTTCCTGAGGCCAGCTCAATTAGGCCAGGCCTCGCCGGACTCCCAGAGTGAGAGGCAGAAAGAGAGATGCCTATCGACATGCTGGTTCACTATTTGTGTGCGTTTGTGTATATGAATCAATCTGCGCCGTGTACACCCGTCTCCTGCTTGGATGTGTGCGTACAAGAGTGTCCTATGTCTACAAATGTGTTTTAAGGCATTTGTGTGTATGCAAATTCCCTACTGACGCACTCCTGAGTACTGTCCCCGTTATTCTTTGGCCCAAACAACACCTCCTCTCAATGCACATACACGCATAAACACACACCCTCCTCCTGAGTGGACTAAAACTAACTAACAAGCCGTAAAGCCATTAACGGTTAGGGCGCTGCTTTGATGGCCCAACACAAGATTTCCAACACACTTAAAACTACACAGGGGGGAGAGCAAAAATGACGAGAGCCTGTAACTGTGTCCTCAGGCATGTGTGTCCATGTCTGTGTGTGATGTCTGGTGTGTGTGTTGCATCGTGTACAAGAGAGCGCCAAATCAGATGGGTTCCTGTGACAGTACCATCCCTTATTATTCCTGCCTTGCAAACTGTTCACCCTAGAAGACACTGACTGAAAAATACAAACCTAATAAACAGCAAAGAATAGCCCGTCTGTCTGTGATAATAAAAGGCTTTATTGGGGAAATTCGATGCCGATTCTTCTCATTCTCACGTGTTACCGGTCAGATGTGCATAATTAGTATTGCATAAGCAATTGCACAAACAAGAACTGGGGTCATTTGAGGCTTTCAGTTTTGGGACATAACCACACAAATATGAGATTAATGTTTCAGACATGATGCTGGTCAGTGTCCTATATCTGAGACATGAGTTGAAAAGACATGGTATGGTCATGTTGTTTCAAGATTTTCAGTTTCATTACATAGAGGGTCATATTTGAATAACCTACTGTGCAGAATAACACTCCCAGAAGGATAGCAAGTAATTTATGAATTATCCCCAAAACCTTCACAAAATAAATTATTACTTCGAGACTAAAATCAGTAGTGCCCCAGATACGACTAAGACTTTAAAATGTACCTCTCTAGAAACAATAAAACAATGACACAAAAGGAAGAAGATATCATTTATCTAGAAAGCAGAAAACAAGCTGGATGCAAATATATACCAAAAAATCTCTACCAGGAAATCAGACTTATTTGATTTAACATAATCATGGGACCAGAATTTCCACTGGGTCATTTGCACTGTAATTTGTATTTGCACATTACAGATTTTGTAGAATCATAAGACAGTGAACAGATTATGGTGAAAATATGATGGTACTTTTGACAGGAGTTTTTCCCTAACCATGCACACTTTGGGAAGTTGGATTAGTTAGTAGTTTGTCCCGTTGTCTCAACTTGTCTTGTCAAAATGGTCAGCAGTTTAAACTGTAGCAGAGACTCAGCCCAATAGCTGTGTGCCACATACCTGAAAGTGCCCAATTGCCACAATTAGCATTAAAAAGAAAAAAAATCATACTCCTTCTCAAAATCATAACTCTAAAACTCATAGACATGATACAGATTTTTAGATCCAGTATGACTTGCGCTTTCTGGGGATACCATAACCCAGATGTCCATCAAAAAGAAAGATCCATAAATGAGCCTATTAATCATAAAAAAAGAGGCTTCTTATAACTTGCCTGAGAATCATCATGTTTTCAAGTTTTCCTCGGAATCAAAGTAATGAGTCATGAATGTCTTTAGATCCATAGGTATATTGCAAACAGCAACTGCTACTTCTGCATACTTTTAATAGTGCTAATTTCTCAGACTAAAAGGCTAAAAAAACTGGGCTCAAATTAAAGCAATAGCTAATTAACTGACTTCATGGCCACATTATATTTCCAGTTTACCCACAAAGCATTATAGTATATATTTATATATTTTTATATTTATTTATTTATTCCAGATTGTAATGCCTGTTGTGCTCCATTAAATATTATTGTCTGGATTGCAGGAAGACTAGCTGTCGTCTTGGCCTCAGCTAATCGGGATCCTTTTAAATAAACAATTTTTTTATAGTCTACAGTGTCAGAGTGTGAAATAGAGGCATCTTCCCTGGTTCAGGTTTGTCATTTTGTCCAGTATGAATGTACTGTAATGCACAATCTTCAGTCTCTTTACCTCTGCCATGTTGTCTGCACTGAGAATACTGAGCTAAGACCCATAGTTGGTGGTGTATGACCCACCGCCGTAAAGTGTTACACACTTCTTGCAGGAGATCGTGCCCAATCAACCAAAGTTACACAGTGCAAGAACACGGAAAGGGAATGAAAGAGGTGCCCTTCTCCATATTACAAGTCAGTGAGATTTATACAGTTATCTATTAGTTTTATTAACTGGTCGTATTTTATTTATAACTGTATTGGAAAAGATAGGGAAGCAGCTGATCGCAAAAAATGTGAAAATTAGTCTAAAGTATGGTAAAGTCTTTAGTATGAAGACATCATCTTATCTATGTATTAGCACACACCTGTCTAACCATTTGTGTGTGTGTCTTGTTTGGTCAGTGGCGATGAACTGAGACTAGAAACACTCAGTCTAACCTCTGCCCATGTCACCCTCACTGTCTGTCTTTCTGTCTCTCTCTCTCTCTCTCAAGCAGTAAATCAATGGTAGTCAACTGGAACATTCGATTCCCATCCATTTTGACTTGCCTCTTTTGTAATGGTTACCGTGGTTACGTAAGCTCCCTCTGTGGAGGGGAAGTGCTAGAAAATCACAGGTTTCAGTCAGACCATCACCATCATATTGCAAAGACACCATCAGAGTTGATTATTGTGGGTCTGACTGACTCCTGCCTTCCAAACTCAGATATTTGTATGAGAGTTGCTCTACAGCTGTTATTCATACGCTGAAGGTAATTCTTCCTTTGGTTAAATTGTGGTGATGAGGCAGACTGTCTAAGATCAACTCTGTCATTATGGCGTTTGACTAGCAGGTCAAAGTTTTTACTTGTTCCACTAAATATCTCAACAGTAACTTTAACTGGCACAAATCTGGCACAGACTTTGTGGTTCCAGATAATGAATTTTCTCCTTTTACTCTACCACTATGATTGTGATTTGTGGTTTTGAGTAAAGATTTCAACAACTGCTGGACTGATTGTTATGAAATTTGACACAGACATTCATGTCAACTTGAAAAAGAATTGTTGACTTTTTGATGCCATGATCAGGTCAAATTCTTATTTCACCAAATATTTTGGTTTCTGCCTAAATGTCTGCAAAACTAGTGGCATATTCTAACTTTTTTTATTTTGATAAATATTTTTAATCGTTTAATCTTTTTACAAGATAGCATGCCAACGTTCACTGATCTTAAATATGTAGTTTTGCTGCTTTTCATTGTGTTACATAATTGAAACTGAATATCTTTGGGTTTTGGATTTTTTACTATTTTCACTAAGTTTAATAGACCAAATGATTATTCGAACAGCCCCTTTTACAAGGTCCGAGGTTCAAGGTGTGTCTCCTGTCAAATGGTGAGATGGAACTGGCTGTGAATACCCTACACACTCTATACTGTATATCTGACAAACAACACCTATTTAATAGTGTGACACATAGTTCCCTATGAAAATCTTTTACATATGTGATTGTGTCAATGTTTGCCATAATTCGAATGTTAATTAGAACATACATACAGTAGCAGAGAACCCTTTGTTGGTCATCAAGGACAAACTGTACCACCTGTTACAGGGTAGAGCAGCAAACCAGTGGCCCTTCTCCCCTCAGTCCCTGTCTGTCTCTACAGGAAATGAGCGGGCGAAGAAGCAGACAGAGATAATTACAGACCAAACAATAGCTGTCATTTCTTTCTACATCGACCTCCTGGCCTTGCCCTCTTACCAGCACAAAACAGTTTGCTGTAATCTGTGTCCCCTCAGTGGACAGCATGATCCAAAGCATGCCAGAATAGCTTCAAACATTCATTTTCTGTCCATCCCTCTCCCTTCCTCCTTTGCTTCCACAGAATAAAGCATGTTAACCTTGAGCTGCAAAACAGCTTTCTGCTGGCGTCTGAGGAGATATTAAGAAGGTGATTAAGTGAGATTGATGGTGCTTTAATTCCCTGACAAAAATAATGGCTCCTTCCTGTTGTTTAATCTTCAATCTTCATTACATGGGGGAGACTCAAGAGAATATGTTTTTTAGCCAAAAGAAGGCCGTGCTAACAAAGAACACCATCAAGGATGGTGTATTTACACGTTTAATCAAAACAAATTGTAATTGAAAGTCCAAAGAAGGGTCTGGGAATGCATCAAACTGCGGGCTGATAAAAGATTGTTTAGAAAATTCTTTCAGAAGATTTTATTGGAATTCAGAGTATTTGACTGCAATTTAGCCACAGCACAATTAGGAGCACAATCATGAAACTTTTGTCTGCATAATCCTGTTGTGATTTTCATTTTGCTGATGATTTACACAGTCTTATGGATTTAGTTTCTTCCCATGACCTTGGAGCCCTGAAAACCCTTTCAAAAGTAACTATTTCAAAAGAATGAAGACAAATTAGTGAAAAAGTTGGCTTTTCTCAACTCGGGCAAAGTTAGGTTTTTAGAGATAGAAAGTTGTCAAAAGAACATATCCATTTACATATTCCCCAGGAGGTTCAGGACTTGTTTGAGAGTTGGCCAACATAGTTTGAAAGCTGTTATGAGTACTGACCTACAACCTTCCTATTGTGGGATGATAAAGACCACACCGTCACAGGAAGGCTACCTTCTTGTGTAAAACAAAACTGGGTTTTCAAGGGGCACAGGTTTGATTCTTTCTCTTGGTTATGTGTCCTTGAGCAAAGCAATAAACCCCTTACACTTCCCAGAGGCGCTGTTCCAAAGCTGACCCTGAACACTGACCTCCCAGTGGAGAGTAGCGAGCTAAAATTCCTCCTTTGGGTGATCAATACGTGAGAAAAAAAGGCGATAGATGCAGCCTGGGCTATTTGCTCCTACAGTATAGGGAGGTCAGAACACAGGGTCAGCTGAAGAGCAGCACTCTTAGGGCTGACAGGGATTCGCTGTCTTGCTCAAGGACACTTCAGCAGGGACGACACTTGTTAGAATACAGCTAGGTTCTCACTGTACAGTCAACGGCGGAGTCCTCGCTCACCGCGACACCTTGCTGGTTCTAAAGTATTAGAATTTAAATGATACTACAGAATGACTGTAAAGTAAATTTAATGAAATACTGAAGCACATGTTAAACAAATTACAGTGTGGCACTTGTGAAATACAAGGTCTTACTTTTATGATGTCTACAGGTCATTTGCAATCATAGTATTTTATGTGTATGTCTTTTCCTTTTTAAAGTCTAAAGGTTTACAGATCTACAAGTAAATATGTACTTGCAAAAACTGCCCAGAATGTACACTCAACCTCAAAATAGCAACAGAAATTAAAGTTAACTTTAAAAACAGTACTTTACTCCATTTACCAGACCGTACTATTAGCAAGAAAATGTCAAAAAAAAAGTAAATGCAGTCACTTTTCAGAGTTAAGCGCCTTAAAGTAAAATTGGTAAAGTTATGACATTTTCATCTTTGTTCACACCCGGTGCCTTTGTTTCTCTTCTATATCTTCCTTCAAGTGACTCTGAGCCAGTATCCTATGGCCACCTAATGATTGACTGCAAATAGATGGACTGTCAATGCAACAAACAACATGCAGATGAAAGAGGGTCCCGCCGTGCCCCGTCACCATTTTGACACCACATCTGTGCATCTATAAGCAGGCCTGTTTGTGTCCGTGTGTGGGTGTGTGTGTTTGTGCATAAATACACATGCGATCAACTGAATGTAGCCTCATCTATAGTCGTCCCTCTGTACAATAGGAATTATAGCAGCAACAGAAACAGTCCTTTTAATCTAGTGCATCTTTCGCGGCGTCTCAGTCTGATGTCCGACTGCACAAAGAAAGGTCAGGGAGGGCTCGGCTCTGGTGGGTGGAACAAACAACTGGGATTTGCTCTCTCTTTCTCTCTCCTTCTATCTCATGCTCTCGTTCTCTTTCTCTCAGCAAGGTTTCAAGGTCTGATTTGGCACACAGTTACAGTCAGTTTACTTGCTATCAAAGCAAACCTAAATGTCCAAGTTTTCTAATAGAGTTATGTCTGTGTGTGCTCCATGTTTTGGTGCAGAAAAAAACTGAATGATGGGTGAAGTTGTAACTTCCTAATAAGAGAACTGTGCCGCGAGAAAGTTAACCAACTTCTTCTAAAAGTTCATCCCATCTGTTATTCTCCTACATCCTCTCTCTGTTTCTCCTTTCTGTATTTATATCTTCCCCTGTCACATCTGCGGTCTCTATTTATGATAATAGCTGCCAGTCCGAACATTTAATAATAATTTCTGCTTCTAAATCAAGTCGCAATACTAAAACCATGCCACACCAAATAGTGCTACACAGTGACTAATCTAGCTCATCCTCTTGAGTTCAATACAGTTTATCAGCAAGAGACAAGGGGAGAGGAAGAGAGAAAATAAGGAATTGAAGGAGAATAGAGCAGGAGGAGAAGGAGGGAGGAGGAAGGGGGTCAGCGGAGGTAGAAAAGAAGAGATGAATGCAGCCCCTGTTCCTTCCCACTGTCTCAAACAAGGCCTGGGTAAACAGGAAGTACAGCTGCGCACTCTGTCTCTGTCCCTGTGACTCTCTGTCTTTTTCACTCTTTCTTTCAGCTCCTGCACCTCCCTCCTTAGCCTGTCCAAAAATACATTGCATTCCTATTCCACTTAGAGGACAGTTACATTTCCCCTATTTGTTACACTAACCTGTGAGAATAACAGAGGCAAAAGTTAATGGGGAAAGAAGGGAGAAAGAGAAAAAAGCGAGATGCACAAACAAACAATTTGACAAATGTCATGTAGAATATCCTGCTGCCTTCTCGTCACACTGCAAAGAGTCATGATAGTTGGCAATCTGGACACGCAGTTCCCCTCAGTGGGCCCTAATCCCCCTATTTCTTTAAGAGAGAGAGGGAGTAGAGCGGAGGAGAAAGGAGGCATTGTGGTTCGAGACAGTGCAGTAAAAAGAGGAGCGTACAGTACCAAATTGAGGTCGCAGCAAGACAATGGCTGCCCTTCACTGGCTCATTCACACACGGTCTCCACACAGCTCTATCAAACGCCTCTTTCTTTTCTTCTTCCCCTCCTCTGTTCTGTTCTTTCTCTTTCTTTCTCTCACGTCCGCCTTTCTTCTCCTCATCACAGAGGGATAGGGGATAATGAAACCCCGGCTCACCCAGGCTGTTCTGGGGCCCGTTTCAGAGAAGAGGAGCTCTCTCTCTTCTCAATGGGCACCTTCTCATCTTTGCTGTTCAACGCCTTACACCAACTCCACCCACTGCTTTTGTTTTGGAGGGAGAATGTATAGTTCAACAGGAAGTGGTATGTTTAGGAAAATTACACTATATCATCTTATATCCCATATCATCCATGTGTCTGAGGAGAGATATCTTAGAAGCCAGATCATTCAATGTTCAAGTTTAACTGAAATTTTTATTTTCTCAACTTTCTATGAAGACCACATCTATTGTGCATTATGGGGGCATTCATAGTGAATTGTAATGCATTCATATTGCTTTATTATTACACTCATAATGCTTTCTCATGCTCTGTATGAACAGTTATAAAACATAGACTGTGACTTGAATGAATTATACATTCAAGTGTCTTATGGATGATTTGCCTAGTTATAAACTAGAGGTTGACTGATGGGGCTATAAAACATTATGACTACCTATACTCACCTACCGTAGTACCGTAGTAGTCCATGCAGTATCATTGTAAATGTAAAGTGGAGTACATATATATATTTTGGCAGTCTTAGTCAAATCTGTGATTTGATTTCTCTGTGACACTCAGCTGTGGCATTACCACATCTGGACCCAGGAAAAAGAGACTGCTATAGTCCCTCATTTCCCTGATGAACACAGCACTGAGTGTATGGGAGCGAAGGTCTAGTGGGAATCAGTTCACATTAGCAAGTTAGACTAGCTTCAACTTTGAAAGTCAAAGCTAGATAGCCCAGCAAGCTAACGTCCACAAACCTTACAAACATGGTAGTCATGCTAGGAGTGGCTAATGTAGCCTCAAGCTGATAACCTCATTTAAAGATGAGGAGTGGGCAGTTCTGGTGAATTCGCTTATCTCTAACTTTTTTTGTCATTTTTTAAACTTGTAGATTTCAGTCCAAATGAACATTACCTCAAATGACATCACACGAGGCAATTTATCTGCAGCTCCTTGTGGAGTCATAAAACAACTTTTCTTTTTTTTTGTCTTGTCTTTGCCAAGGCCATGTTGGATGTTGCAAAGGAACAGTAGACTTAAATTGCTAATGCTACATGTGGGCTTGTATGTTATACAGTTTGACATGCTCATTTGGCAGCACACCACAGATGTTGACAGTGCGTCATTCAGTGGTTTAGTCAAAGGACGGTCAACTGCTACCAATAAAAACATCCAGCCTAAGGCTTTAAGCTTACATGCTGTTTCTGTAAAAAAAATGTCAAAGAAAAAATTCATACTCCAATAAAAATTAAATTCAGTTAGACACAAATATGGGAAAAAGTTTTAACTGAAGACCTTTAATTGGCGATTGGAACATTCAAAAATTAGAATGGGAAGACCAAAACTATTTAAGAAGAAGAGGGATATGTTTGATAGGGATACACTGCATAGAAAGATTTACAATCAAATAACAAAATATTAAAATATAACAGTTGCACTTATTTGTTACTGTCATGTATAAGTGTTTGTTTTGCTAGGATTACATTTGTTTTAGTTGTCGATGTGTGAAGTGAACATTATCCCTTTCAACTTTCCCTACATTTTCTTCATCAGTAGACTTGGGAATGTCAAAAACATATTTTCTTTTTTTTTTATAAATGTGTCATTTTTGTACTATGTTCACACCTATTCAAACCAGCTGTTAAATAAAGAAAGCATTGCTGTTACATAGAGCTGGCTCTGTTTTTACAAAGGATACACAAATGTCCCATTCACTAAGTCGAATATATGGACTGCTTGTTGTAGTCAAAAAGACCATGAACAGTAAAATATGTACCCTTTCTACCAATGAATGGATCTGTAGAATTCACTTTTCCACACAAATCTCAGAATTCCTCTGCATAGAAACAAGTTAATAAGTGAAGAGGGTAAAAGCACCTTAAGGCTACTTGAGCCACAAAGGCTGATGATCCACAAAGCTAATATGGCTTGGCAAACCTAATTGTTCAAAATTGATCAAATACAGAGTCTACTAGATGCTTTTAACTGGTTTATTGCGAGATAAGGAGAAAACAGGGGTTGGCATTGTTATTCATACCACAGAAAAATAGTTGTCTCCCAATCGCATTTAAGCAGAAGGGTGTCAGCTGCCTACAGGGTTGAGCGCGTGATGATGTTAAGGTGACCATTATTGCTCCACTGGAAGAGATTGCTCTGATGTTCTTTGGATGGTTAAGTGGAAGGCAATCATATTTCATTACATTCACATACAAAGGTGTACCAAGTTAAACCAGTACAAATACAGGTACCTGCAGATACTCACACACTTACCGCGCCTGGAGTCAAGTGGAGAGGAAGAGATATGTGAGAGAATATATTTAGGTCAGTGCAGAGAGTGCAGACAGCGACTACTAATAAGAGGAGAGCTTGGGCTTAGGCTGGCAAATCTGTTGGCTGTATACAGTACATTACCTTACAACCAACATCCTGGACTGCCTGTTTTCAAACACTTCAGACTGAGCATTTGAGAAATTTGTAATTTTATCAAAGGGACCTGGCAGTAGTAGAAAAACTTTTCTCACAATTCAAATAGTCATTTTCTATATAACTCAAAATCATAGCACATAACATAAAGGGCTTTAAAATCTATGACAAACAATGAAAGGGGCTTGGTAAGACCTTGAGTTACACTGGATTTAAAAACTTGGAAAACGATCACAGTGTTAATTATTTTACTTTGACTAAAACAAGCGTGCGGTAAAGTTTTTAAAAACAAAAATTCTGCATTGGGTGATTCGTTCTTAAAGACACAATAATTTTGCAGGAAAAGTCATTACTTTAACAGACTCACACTGTGCTCATCTTCCATGACATCAACCATTTTGTTTTTTTAAATGGTGAATAAATGAATTCACAAAATTCATACACACTCAAGTCAACTTTGACAGCCAGCGGTGATGTGGAGCCATGTAAAGGTTGGTATTAAGTGGGAGAAATGGCCAATGCAGCGCGGTTATTTTACTGTCACATCATTGCTGTTTCGCATTCCTGTTCAAACACCGTGTACAAATCTTGTCAGACAGGAAACGGGCCGAACATAAGGCAGTTAACTGACAGGTAGGGAAAAAACAGACAACAGGTGGAAGGACAGGCAAACACAGCAGCTAATGGAGCTGATTGTGGATGTAGTCAGAGAGGTGACGCTCCAAGGCTCACAGGGAGCCGACAGCAGGTCTGACCTCCTAATCTTACTTACAGCACAGCCACTCTCATGCTGTAATTGCCTGTCAGACTGTGAGCATGTGTGTTTATGTGTGTTTTGGAGGAAGGGGTGTGGTAAGAGACAGCACTTGCACTTGACCCGAGATGCAAACCAACCCTGTGTTTCCCATAAATGACATGAAAAAAAGCGTCAGCGGCCACGCACACCTACCTGAGACCCTGACTCCCCTGGCCCTCTCCCTTTCTGGCTCCTAGTAATTACCTGTGGGCCTATGGAGGGGTGGGAACTATTGTGTGCTGTCTGTGTAGCACTCAGGGAGATGTGGGATTGATGCGCACTCAGCGACCTCTCTGATTGGGGTTAACAGCAGCCTCATTTGCATGAGGAGATGGGGCTTTCATTAGCTACAGTAGCAAGACCTCAGGTGCACAACACACTCATATCTCCACACGTGAACACACACACACATAGAGAGGGTAAATTATTTAACCTTTCAAAACACACAAGGTTCTTTTGTTTGTTTGTTATTTTGGTGTGTATAAAAAGTATCATCACATTTGTCATCATGGCTGAACTTTTACCAGCCAAAATATCCCCAAAATATCTAAATACACACACAAGATTTTTATGTTTGAGGACCACTGTAGTTACACTAGGCCATTCCAGGTTTGTTTTATAGTACAAAGTGTGAGAATGTCTCTGAACAATAGCATAAATTAATGATGATTATGGGATTATGATTCAAACATTACATCACATCCGGCATCTATATGTTGCAAATAAAACTTTTAACTTTGACCTGATGTTGATTATTATGTTGAAATAAAGACTGAAAATGACTTTGGATAGAAAAACCCAACAACAGTTCAATTGGACCACTGCTGTTGCACAGAGGGGTTTCTCGCTAACATATAATGCAGGGTCATCTGTCAAACATAAATAAATAAACATACCTAGGGCCACTGGTTAGCTCAGTAGGTAGAGTGTGCAGCCCATGTAGGTACGGCCCAAAGGCTCAGTCCTTGCCTCAGTGACCCAGAGTTCAATTCCAACTCTCTCTCACCCCACATTCCTGTCACTCTTCAGCTGTATCTGTCAAATAAAGCTAAAAAAGAAGCCCTAAAAAATACCAAAAACATGTACGACGATATGAGGACGATATGATTGTGACTGATAACTTATTTTAAAATCCTGCCTCATTCTTAGCTAATGGATGTACAATATTACTCAGGCTGGACCTCCTGTATTTCATCCTTTCATTAAATGCCTTTGCCTTTTTTTTAAATATGGCTGTTTGCCATGTGAATGCCAACAAAATATCAAATACCAAGTACTTAAGGCTAATATTCAGCACACAGCAGCTACATGGCCCTCTGTTTGGAGTCCTTGTCTGTTTCACTGAACTTTTATCTCTGGTTTGGTTCATTATGTGTAGAAAAATAGTTAATAAAAAAATATAATATATAATAAATGTTTCCCAGTAACCTCTCCAATATAACCTATAGAAAAATACAACCAAAGAGCCTTGCACAGTTATGCGCCTATGACAATTTACAACAAACCAAACTGTTTTTCTTCTTTGCCAGAATGATTTCAGGTTTTGTCTAGTTCTAGCACAAAATACTACTGAGATACAATAGATCTGGCAACAAAAAAGTGCCCCTTGGTCAACTGTATGATTTGCTATTTTAAAAAAAAGAGTTTTTTTCTACTACTACAATCACTTGCGCAAACAAAGAGGGCTTTGCTAGGCAATACACAACAAGACAGCTCACTGCGGATCTGAAACAGAGTCATGCAACAAAGTGGTCACTTCACTCAGTGACACCTACAAACGCTTCCTCTCTATCTCACACACACACTCATAGACACACACATAGTCACACACACTGTCCTGTGCTGTCATGTATAATGCAGCGTGTGGCCGGCCGGGCAGATGCCTCATCCCCAGGGGGTCCCATCATGCTTTTGCTAGGATGAAACATTTAACAGCACAGGACAAAATGGAACACGCACAATGAATAAACAGGACGGGTTTCTGGAAGAACACACACACAAACAAACAAACACCACATTCTTACTATCGTGTGGTGTCTTTAAAACACATAACCTTTACGATGTGTCCCAGCGTGCACAGCTGAATTAAAATTGATCATGATTTAAGAGGAAACTACTGAATGAAGTTGTTCTAAACTTACAGCTAAAACACACGTGACATTTGTACATTTTGGCCTACGTATTACACAAAACCATCTTTTATCATTGTGACCTCCACGCCCCAATGCACAGACTAACACACACACACGTGCGCGCGCGCTCTCATGCAGAGAAACACTGGTTCTCCTTTTAAGGCTGTGAAAACAAATGGCCACTTGGCTGTACACTTGCGTGCACACACACACACACACACACACAGACACCAGAAGTGGGTCATTAAATGAGTCACCCAACAACTGTAAGAGTGCTTTTACTGCAGCCTAAGTGAATAACTGTAGAAAAACGACAATACGGCTGCATAATATCGGTATCATGTTCCATATTCAGCACATGATGGGGCAAAGATGAGGAAGTTGTGTGTGTATGCACGGGTGTGTGTGTGTGTAAGAATGCATGCCTGTACTTGATGGAGCAAAGAGGAAGAAGCTCTGTAAGTGTGAGCAGATGCTGGTGCTTTGAGTGTGTAAGTGTGAGATTGTGTGTGTGTGTGTGTGTGTGTGTGTGTGTGAGGGAGCCTAAGGAGGCCTGGAGCGAGGCCAGGCTGGCTGTAGACTGTGAATATTAATGTGCTGTAACCTTGACACAGGAGGAGCTGCTGGTGCTGGAGAGGAGCCTCCTCTGATGACATCAGACAAGAAGACAGGGACTCCTTCCTGATATAACACACTGAGGCATGCCTCCTCATTACACCTCCTGTCTCCTCTCCTCTCATTTCCTTTCCTCTAATATAACCTTGTCTTATAATGTCCTCCACCCATCTTCTCGTTTACCTCCCCTTCCATCGCCTCACTCCTCTCCTCCACATCTCTGCCCTCACTCCTTTAATGTATCCCGCACTCCCTGCCCTTCTCTTCTCCTCTAGTCTCTTCTCTCCTTCACTTCTTCTGTCAATCTCTCTTTTCCTAACATCTCCTGTCTTCTACTCCTAACCTTGTCATGTACCCTTATTCTCTCTTCTCTTCTACCAGATCCTTTTTCCTCAGTTTCTTTCTCTAACTACACCTCCCCTTTCTACCCCACTTCCTACAACCTCTCTCCTCTTCTGTCCTACACTCACCTTTCTTTCCTCTCCTAAAATCTCTCTGTTCCCACTTATCTCTTCCATCCTTTCTTTTTTCTGCGCTGCTCTACTCTTCAATTGTCTTCTCCCTTACCTCCCTTGTCTCCTTGTGTCCGCTCAACTAACTCTACTACTACTCTCTACTACTCTACCTCATGTCCTCTTTTCCTTCCATACCCTTGCTCTCTCTTTCTCTCTGTCTCTCTTTTTCTCTCTCCAATCTCTCATCCTTCACCCCTCTTCTTGCCTCTTTTTCCCCTTCTCCAATCCATGCTTGCCTCCTCACTCCTCAGGTCTTCCTCTCCTCTCACAAACTCTTGTTCCATCATTATTAATGCCAGTCACCTCCTATTGTTCTCTCTTCTTTGTGAGTGTATATGATTCTGGCTGTACAACTAAACGCCCCTCACACCACCTCCAATCCCCCTCTCTCTCTCTCTCTCTCCCTCTTTCAGCTCACTGCCAGGCTACCACAGCCCAAACTGTTCAGCTGCAACTGTTCCAAGCCCAATAATTACAGCTTGTCAGAAAGAATTAATTTTCTCATTTCTCATAAAGACGTGTAAAAAATTACCATGTTATTATAACGCCGCCACTCTCTGGAGGCACCAACGAAAACCAAATTTAATTTCGGAAATTCTTCCCTCGCACATTAAATTAAACACATAAATAAGAGTTTAGGAATTGGGGGGAGGTTGTCGGGGGGGCGGGGGGGGAGCATATGTTCGTTAGGCCGGCCTCAGCTCTGGGTAATGGCCGTCGTAATGTTTTGATGGGCCCAGCTATTGGTAAGCACCAATACATTTGCATGATCACCGTCGCGGCAGGCAAGCGAGCTGCCAATTAGCTCTCTTACAGCTCTGGACAGCGCTGGGAGAGAGAGGACAGGGGATCTGTTCAGCAAAAGAAATACACAGCAAGATATGGAGCTGAGCTAATTAACAGCCACATATGGAGAATAGCATATTTACTGCAGGGGATGAGATGTGTAGCCTTTCACTGAGGATGTCTTAAGCGTTTAAAACATTTATGACTTACAGTAGAGCAAGGCTTTGGGTTCAGTGGTGTAAATGCAAAAGAGCATAACAACAGACCTTGCATGAGGATGCAATAAAATCTCTATTTTGAATTTATTGCCTTGTGCTACAATTCTATGAATGCTCTTTTTTTGTAGGCTTAATAGGCAATTGCTTTTGTTATGAGTGCAATGTGCAGGCACTCGAAATAACTTCACAGGAAACCGGATTAACTTTTACGACGGAAATGAGTTACAAGTGCTTTTATTCACTAAAACATCACGATGAGCCTTTCCCTCACCTGACAGGGCAAATTCTCTTCATTCTGAAAACGCTGTCAAATCTATTGATTTCTGCCAACTGCAGAGCGACTTGTGGATGGTTGGTTCACCTCACAAGTCATACCAAAGACGCTTCAGTCCTGCTTTCTGGCGCTGTCATCTCAAAGAGAACGACTGCTGCCCAACTGCCCCCAAAATGACGTATTTTCCATTATTTTCACAAACTTTGCCAAAGCTGTTTTTGTGCCCAAAACCTAACCAAACTTTAACCAGAAATGGATGTAGTTATGTGTAATGGTTTTGGAAGGCGCATACATATGATGTGATACTGACAAACAATGTCGTCATGTTTTCGTCACGTCTCTTCTGCTACAGTGGCCTTACTGTGTGTTTGTTATAGATTTGTCCACAGCTCCCAAGACAATACCAGAGAGCAACTCCAGCATGGAGTATGACTGAGTATGAACACAATAATTGTGTGCACCATGCGGTCCATAATCCACCTATAAGTTGCAGCCGAATATTTGGATTTTAATGTAAAGATAAAATTAGAGTTAAATTTCCTTATGATCACAAACAGCCTGGCTACGCTGCCTTTTATATTCTGTATGTTATGTCGTTATTGGAATTGTGGCAGCTTTTGCAAAAGGGTTTCAAGCTGGCATCACATTTCTAGAGATGAATAATAACTACTTTGTTCTCAGTCTCTTCCATCTTTTTCTCCCTGTGTAAGGTAGCTACATAACAACCATTTTATTCCACTGCTCAACGTTTTTTGGAAGTTTTTTCTCATCTAAACCAAGCGGCTCAGGATGAAAGAGGCAGGATAGAATTGGTGACAATAAAAATAGTACAATAATAATAATTAATTTAACTCTCTTTAATTAATTTCCCAATCCTGCTCTCATGTACAAGTTTGTAATCCAACATGAACACTTAAAATGTACATCAGGACAAAAAGAAGTCTGACTAATGGTCAGAGAGTGTATAATAAGTCAATAGGAACAAAGTTTAAGAAAGGGGAAAGGGTATGATGACTGGGCCTTTCTTATTTATCAACTGATGACATCATTTGTCACTTAAAGAAGCAGAATACTTAAGCAGAGGTTAAAAACATGTGATGATTAAAACTGAGGCAGAAGACCAGCCCCTCTCGCTCTGACGGGGAACTCCCATAACGAAACAAACTCACAGATGAACAGGGTGTCCCCTCCAACTCTTTGGCACGATGAAGACAGGGACTTTCCCCGCCTGCAGCACAGGACACACACACACACACACACACACACACACACACACATACATACATTCCCAGGGACACACACAGAAAAAGGTCACCCCTGGTTGACACACACACAGTGGGCAGAGTCATGGCCGATCTGACGGGGTTGTGACAAACAGTCATACAACCATACACATACACAAACACACTTTTACACACACGGGCCACAGTCAGTGTAACCAGTGCCAGCTAAATCTCCTCAGCAGAGCCGCGATGAGGCCGCAATCTGTGATCATGACACTGCCTTGACACACACTGTCTGGACTCAGAGACACACACACACACACACACACACACACACACACAAAGAGCAGGCAGACAGTATCAGTTGAGCCTCTATTTCATGGTCATTTTCTTTGTATCAGGGTTTGCTGGTGTTGCCCTCCTCTGACTCCCAGGCCTTGTTCTGTATAAAGCACCATCGACTCCTTTTTGTCATCACAACCAAGCACGCAAAGAGATAGTTGTTCACTGATGTGCCACAACATTTACAGAAATCCACTAGTCATATTCATTTCTCAGTAAAGTTTTAGGTGAGTCCCAAGATACAAAACACATTACTGTGCAGAAGAGGAACTGGCCAGCAAAATTCAGAAGACACTGTGCTGAGCTCAGTGCAAGGCTCGGTTCAGAAAGATTAAATATGTATGCATGCATTAGCATAGCTCTGTAATCTCTGTACCATAATGGTTCTTATATGTTCCACACTTATATTCTGTATTATCAATTTGTTGTGGTAAGTATATTACATATGTTACGTTGTAATGTAACTTCTTTCATTGAACCACTTTCCTATAACTTCTCTGAGTTCAATGACTTCACAGAAAGCTTTGCAGCCTGTAGCTTTTCTCTACTGAGGCTACAGTACTGTGGGTATCAACTAGAATGAATTTATGAAGAACATGAAAAAAATAATGATCTAATAATGTGGGTTTGCTGACTTTTTACTGTAAACCTAACCTCAGCAGGCTCCAAATGCCTGGGGAACTGGGTTATTAAGTGTGACTAAGCCAGAGATCTTGAATACATTTCAGACAGTTGAAGCACTTACCAGTTACTTGATGGAGCAACGTGAAGAGAAAAATGTCTAGAAGTAATCAGTTCCTCTGTCCACCGGGCTTTTTCACTCCTGAACACAAAGAAGAACAAAAGACAGTCCATTAATAGTACAAAATGTGTCTTACGAATGCAAATAACCAAATGTTTGAAACAGTATGTCTAATTTAGGTGTACAAAAGGTTAAAGAGAGTCAAAGAGAGAACAAAAAAACAGCATTGTAAGACAGCTCTAAAAACCATGACAAGGTTTTTTTCTTGTTTTTTTGTCTTAAGCTTTTTATGCCAAACAGATTTACCTTTAAATGTAGTTTTTCTTGTATATGTACGTATATATTCTTTAGGAGGCCATTCAGTCCCAGTCTACATTAGCTGGGCAGTCGGAAGATCACTGTCTTGGTCAAGTATATTAAGGCCACATTGGCTGCTGTGGGTCACTCACGAACCAATAGGCTATCTGAGTGTGTACTGTTGGGTGTGTTGTGTGTCGAATAGTGTGTAAATGTTTCTGTGCATGAAATCATGGGGTAAGAGAGAGGGAAAAGAGATAATCAGGCAAATAAAGACGTTGAGAGAGTTCAGAATAACTCGTTTCTCTCTTCATCACTTCTCCTCCTCCCCCATACCCACCCCCTATTGCTCCCTACATTCCTCCTACCCTCGCCCCTTCATACCAGAATCCTTCCATCTATAAATATCAACAAAAGAGACTATAGAAGTACATACACACACACACACACACACACACTGTAAACACACACACACACCAGTCTAAACCAATGAGCACAGTGGCGTATTGTGCCAGCAGAGCCAATACACACTTCCACAGCCATTACTCCCCATGGAAACAGGCAAGCGCGTTCGCACACACATGTGATGTTGACGTTGTACCCGCACAGAGGCTGCCTTAGACAATAAGCTATTTCAGGGCCAAATCGCTGACAAAAATCCATTTTTCCACCCCACTAAAAAAGATCAGGAATGAGGGAGGGAGAAAGAGCAGGATGGAGAGAAAAGCTGAAATCAAATAAACAGTGGCGTACATCTCTTAAGCTGGATTTATCTCTGTATTTTGTCATCATTCTAATTTATTCCTCAACCTGCTTACAATTACTGCCTTTTCAAAACTCATATTGCCGGCTCGTTGTTGTTCTCAGAGAGATTGCGTGGTATCTGCCAATGAATGAGCGGGGGACTTGCATAAGGTGGAAAAGCTCCTAGTGTACTTTTGTAGATTATCCACTTGATACCGATTCATTTTCTCTCTCACTTGTCACAGTTTAGTAAAGGAGGCGATGTAGGACAAACATGCAAATGCACAGAAAAACACACATCACACATGCACGCACGCAGACACACACAGTACTGTAGAGTGTAGAGGAAGGGAGTGGGCTCATCATCTTTAGTTGTGATTACAACACTTGGCAAGCTCTCCCCCCTGCCTGTTTGCCTGCCTATTGCCTTACAAATGGATTAGTAAGCCCTGTTCCATGTGTGTGTAGCTTCTCTGAGATTTAGGCTGACTTACAAATAACACCAATCAGATTTGGGAGCAGCCGTTGTGCCGTCTTTTCTGGGGGAATATTTGGCGATGTGATCTCGGGACAATGCTACAGTGTTGCTTGCATACACTTAGGAAAACCTTGGGACCTGTGTGTGTTTATGTGTTGTGAAGATTTTACGTGTCTCATAATACGGAAGTCTGACTGCAACTTTTGGAGTCGGTTGCGGCAGTTAATCCATGGGAGGCCTGCTCGCTGATCCCTAGTTTACATGTAATATAGAAGAGGACAAGTCTGATCTGAGGGACTGAGAAAAGGAGGTATTTAGACAGGGAAGGCAGATGATTCACAATAAAGAACACAGGGAAGTCCAGCCCAGAAAGACAACTCTAATGTCTTGTAGGTTTAGGTGTAATTTTTCTATATCAGGGACTAGTTTGCTTGACTTATTGGTGTGGATAACTGGCCTTTGGCCCTATTTACACGAACCATTATGAGTATCTCAGACATGTATCTGGATAAAGAGACTTGCATACATACTTTCATTGAACTGTAGCCACATATAGAGGTTTCTACTGACCAGATCACAGAGTGGTAGTAATGCACCTGAAGTTAAATTGTAATGATGTCTACCTAGTCACAAGTAACGTAACCAAGTAACATAAACACATGGATGGATTAGGAATAAAAACTAAAGTTTGTACATCCTCACAGTCAGTCCATCACACAGATCAATGCTCTCTCACCCACACAGGTTTGGTTATTGAACTGATCAGGGATCATGACTGCTACAACATCCTCTGTATCATTGCATGTGTTGAAATCACTAGAGCGCATTTTCCTCTAGATTTAATTAATTAATCAGTCAGGAAAAAAAACCTGTACATGAACTTTCTACATAGATCACTCATGTCTGTTGTCTGTGTTTTTATTTGCCCCCCAAAAAAGCTGATGTCTGGAGGTTTCAGTGTTCTTCAGCTTGAATCATCTATGACACATTTTTTTATGTGCAACGTGACCCTGAATAGGAAGAACACAATATTACAAAAATATATCTATATATTAATTTATATATGGTCATAAATTGCCCACTAAAATGATGTTTGTTTATTATTTTCTGTTTGTGTTTGACATCAAGTAGCAGTTTGTCCATGAGGTGTGAGAGACTTCTTTACCCAGGCGATAACATCTTTTTTTTATTTTTTACAAACAAACCCTGTCATGCACAAGACTTAAGTCTGAGATCAGTGTAATGTGCTATAAGTGCCTTGCTCCAGAGCATCATGATAACACCATGGCAACTATCTGGTCACAAACCCTCCTCTATCATTTATAAAACATAAAAAATAAGAGCACCAATTTTAGTGCAAAAGGAGTGTTTGGTATATGGGAAAAGTAAGTGTGTGGCTGTGTGTGTGTGTGTACACATGTGTTTCTCCTGACCCGAGAGTACAGTTTGTATGAATAAAGCTCTAAGCTGAGCTTCCATTAAGCCCCTTTCAACACAATGCCTTTCTCTCTCAGAAACTCTGTCTGATGGAAATCTGCTTTTGTTGCCGCAGTTCAATGTCCCTGCTATCTCCTGATGGAAGGAGGGAGAAAGGTCTGAATGGGCCTCTATAGTTTTATGTTCCAGACGGTTCACGCACACACATTTGCCAAATCACACACACTCCTTGCTCCTCTACAATGAAATCAATGCTCTCAGTTTTCCTCTCTGTGCACAGCATCTCACAGTGCCAAAGGCTTCTTGTGATCAAACACCACATCATGTTCTGCAACTTCTGATACTGATGCTAACACAGTGCAGCTTTTGTACTCTGGTGTGGCTGTTCGTTCACATTGTATTTAGTCACAAATGAAGGATGCCTTTTTTGATTTTTTGTGTTTTTATTCCATTTCCTTTTTTTGGATGGGAAATTCTCACTAATTTACTAATGGTTGCCATGCTTTATCACTCCCCATATTCGCTATAATGTCCTGCACCTTGCATTAACATAGTTTTTTTCAAAATAAATAAGTCATGCATCGTGTAACTCAATGCAGCAATGTAAAACATGGCATATTAACCAAGAAAATTAAATAAAATATGTCCTAACCCCCTCATTTTTTTAAACAAAAGTTACAGAATTGTGTTTGCTGGTGACTTTTTAGCAGGAACGCCAAACAAAGCATGCAGAAAGACAGTATCTAACATAACCTGCTCACAATTAACTTTAGATTTTGATTGCACATTGTGTTATTTGGCTCTACAATCTCTCCACTGTCTGTATGGGCATGTTTGTATGTTGGGGTTGAGTGGGTTATACAATCGAACATATGTCAGGAAATATGTCTGGTTTAGTTTGGATAGGAGCGCTGGGCTGCTGCTCCCAGGGCTACCGTGGGACCAGGAGTGTCCAGGGATAAAGCCTGATTGTTGGGAAGATAAAGACTGCTAACAGAGTGGACAGAGAGGGGAGGGTCTACAGGACTGTCCCCACCAAAGGCTGCCACACATACGCATGGAGGCACGAAAACATGAACGACACGTTCAAAAGTCAGTAAACCTAAACATGCATGAAAGCATTACCTACAGCAGTTTCACATTCAGAAAACAAACACGGTGTCAAAGTGGTATATTGGCAATGTGCTGGTGGGGAGATCATAGGACTGTTATGCTGGTTATGTAACAAGACTGTATGGACAGGCTGGCTGTTTCTGAGACAGTGGGAGTCAGACAAAGACTGATACAGAGACAAGACAACAACATTCATGTATATATAGAAAGATACAGTGACTCAATATCATTTGCAGAAACATTTATTTTAATAAAGGATGTGTTCCTAATGTGAGCATTGATGCTTAGAGGTAGGAGTCTATTAAAGCAGCGTATTGGATTGTACTGGTACCTAATAAACTGGTTACTAAGTACTAAGCTACTAGTGTCCTTCTCAGCGTTACTCCATGCATATGCACAAACTTTGCATACACAAAATTGCATTACATCTTACCAGCTTAATCGTGTTACTCGCGGCCTGCCGCAGTAGAACACACTCGCTCCCACAATACACACCTGTGTGTGTGAACAGAGAGTGTTTTTGATTTTGGCGCCGATGTTAACAGCTTACAGCAGACTGAGCAGATGTAGCCACGTGGCGTTTCGCCGTGTGACCTATCTTTTCCACAGTGCACCTTTCACGACAATTTCAGTGTCTGCATATGTAGAATGTCACAGACATGAAAATTAAAATTTTCAAACTCAATACTTGTGTTGTGTATCTGTTGCAGATTAAAAGCCAAGTTTAACATTTGTCTAACAGGAGGATTAATTTGTCAGCAAGGGTTTTATTGTGTTGTATTTCTGTGTGGTGTCGACACTGTGTTAGTGTCACACAGCTCAGAGTCCAGATAAAGATGGGAGATACATCTTTCTTTTAGATACTTCTTCTCTGCAAGTAGGGACATGTGTACATCTACATATACACTCAACACACACTTCAAGTATTATAAGTTAAAGTTCAAGGAGGACAGATTTTATTCAGGGGCATCTCTTCAAGTTTCTGTTCCGGTCTGACAGTCTAATGCTGAGCATTATATAAGCCTATAAATGCTTATCGAGATGAAGTTACGTTTTCTGTAATTGTCTCTTAAAGGTACAATTCGCTATTCAAAAAAGCATCAACAGTAAAAGACTTGCATTGTGCTATACACTATTCCATCCTCAATTCAATCCATGTGGACGACAGCAATTTCATTTATTCCTGCATTCATATAAAAATGGATTATTGCTGAAATGCTGCATTCTGTAAATGATAATGTTACCAATAATAAAAGGCACTTCATTATATTCCATGGGCAAATTAATGCCCTGGAGCACATTATATGAAATGAAGGAAGGTCTAATACAGACAATGAACCATTGGGTCCAAAGATGTCATCGTGAACCACAACTTCCTGGAACAAATGTGCTTAGCAATTATGCATCAGTGACATCAGGGTATTGTATTGTTTGTTGTATGGACAAGGACGTATCTCAGTACCTTGACCCCTTCTCGGAGCTGGCCAATAGCTATTCAAACCAATGGTTCCTTTTGAAATACAACATCACTACTTCTCTTTGCCAAGTCTAAATCAACCCTGGTAATTAGAATTATACAAACAAGGAAGAATGAGACCTTTTCTGTTCCGTCTTTGTGAGACAGAATGGCTAGATTGCATTTCTGATGGATGTCAATAGGAACACCAGCTACACAGCTGTGAGACCTTGTAGAGACCTTGAAACAAACACACAGACATGTTACCGCAGCAAACTCACTTGACAAACGTACTGCTATTATGTGCTCTTAAATCAAAAACCTACAGTGCATCTTCTCTGATTACTCCGTTACGTGATTTTTGATTGGCGTAGCAGCCTGTTCAAATCTGGACTGTGGATGTTAAATATCTGGTCCTTATTAAATCCATTATATTGCTTCCTTGTACTTGCACATAAGAAAAATCGGTCCTGAAACACATGGATCAATAAGGGTTGCACACACACAGACAGTCCATTCAATACATTCAGTTAAAGTGCTCATACCTCTCAGTGCTGTTTTTCTTTCCTTTATTAATTTATCAAATCTCGAATATGACATATTCTTCACTGCCTTCACCCAGCTTTCTGTGTCCACACTATTCAAACTGTGCCTACACCTACTTATACATACAATCTAGTAAGGATACTGTTATGCCTACTTTGAATAGATCCAATGTGGTGAGTGTTG